>NC_134355.1:398542694-398728006 GCF_048569485.1 Anomaloglossus baeobatrachus
GGTTCCAGACTTAAGGCAGTGATTGCCTCCAAAGGATTCGCAACAAAATATTGAAAATAAAAATTTTTTTTTTGGGTTTGGTTTATTTGTCCAATTACTTTTGACCTCCTAAAATGTGGAGTGTTTGTAAAGAAATGTGTACAATTCCTACAATTTCTATCAGATATTTTTGTTCAAACCTTCAAATTAAACGTTACAATCTGCACTTGAATTCTGTTGTAGAGGTTTCATTTCAAATCCAATGTGGTGGCATGCAGAGCCCAACTCGCGAAAATTGTGTCACTGTCCAAATATTTCTGGACCTAACTGTATATATATACATGTATGTATATGTGTGTATATATATATATATATATATATATATGTATGTATATGTATATATATATATATATATGTATATGTGTATATATATATATATATATGTATGTATATGTATATGTATATATATATGTATATGTATATGTATATATATATGTATATGTATATATATATATGTATACGTATATATGTATATGTATACATATATATATATATATATATATATATATATATATATATATGTATATATATATTGCAATAATTATTATTTAACCCCCTCCTGGGCACATGTGGGTATATATGTTTCCAGCTTGGTTTCTGACTCTTCCTGGTGAATATGTCCTCCTCCCAGTATATATGTCCCACCCTGGGGACCTCCTGGCATATTTGTCTGCTGCACAAAAAAACAAAAGCATTTTGCTCACCCTCCCCGGCTCCCACGTCGCACGGCGTCTTCTCTGAACAGTGAGCCGTGATGCATTTCAGCACCCTCCCGTGCCTCTAGACCAGGGGTGGGGAACCTTTTTTATGCCGTGAGCCATTTGGAAATTTCTACCACCCTTCGGAGGCCATAAAACATTATCAGCTTGAAAATTACCCTAATATATTTGGTTAATTAATTAATTAACCCTTACTGTGGTGGCTGGAGCTGCTTCTGTTTGGTGCGGCTGTGGTGTTCAGTGATATTGATCATGTAGCTTCTCACAACTGCTTTTCCAAGTTTGTCTCGGTCTGGAGCTCAGTCAACAGATTGATAAATCATATACATCAGGTAGGAGACGCTCAAGGCACACACATCACAGGAGGGGCTGAGCGCATATGTATATATCACAGGAGGGGCTGAGGACATTTACACACATCACAGCAGGAGGGACTGGGGGCATATATATATATATATATATATCACTGGAGGGGCTGGGGCTCAGACAGTACTGTTAGGCACAGACAGCACTGGCAGTGGCACGGACAACACTAGAGGGGCACAAACAGGACTGGAGGACATGAACAGGACTGAGGGAGCACAGACAGCACTGGAGGGAGGCACACAGCACTGCGAGGGTGGCACACAGCACTGCAAGGGTGGCAGGAGGCTCACAGCAGAGAGGCAGGAGGCTCATAGCAGAGAGGCAGGAGGTTCACAGCAGAGAGGCAGGAGGCTAACAGAAGGGAGGCAGAAGGCCTCACAGCAGAGAGGCAGGAGGCTCACAGCAGAGGGAGACAGAAGGCTCACAGCAGAGGGAGGCAGTAGGCTCACAGCAGAGGGCGGCAGGAGGCTCACAGCAGAGGAAGGCAGGAGGCTCACAGCAGAGGGAGGCAGGAGGCTCACAGCAGAGGGAGGCAGGAGGCTCACAGCAGAGGGAGGCAGGAGACTACGGGGTGGAGGTTCCCCAACCCTGATCTAGCTGAAGCAAGACAGGGGCTGGGCTCGGTGGGCCTGCGATCGTCCACCCACGGGCAGAGATCAGCGCCCCCCCCCAGCAGAGATCAGCGGCCCTGGGCATAG
Organism: Anomaloglossus baeobatrachus; assembly: GCF_048569485.1. NCBI lineage: Eukaryota > Metazoa > Chordata > Amphibia > Anura > Aromobatidae > Anomaloglossus > Anomaloglossus baeobatrachus. The sequence continues at coordinate 398,544,517 of NC_134355.1, forward strand.
ATCAGCAGACCCCCAGCAGAGATCAGAGGGCCCGGGCAGAGATCAGTGGCCACCCCAGCAGAGATCAGAAGGCCCGGGCAGAGATCAGAGGCCCCCCCAGCAGAGATCAGAGGGCCCAGGCATAGATCAGCGCCCCCCCAGCAGAGATCAGCAGGCCCGGACAGAGATTAGCGCCCCCCAGCTGAGATCAGCGGTCACGGGAAGAGATCAGCGCCCCCCTCAGCAGAGATCAGTGGTCCCGAGTAGAGATTAGTGCCCCCAGCAGAGATCAGCGCCCCCCCAGCAGAGATCAGCGGTCCGGGAACAGGTCAGCGCCCCCCCAGCAGAGATCAGAAGTCCCGGGAAGAGATAAGCGTCCCCCCCAAGCAGAGATCAGCGGTCACTGGAAGAGATCAGCGGCCCCCCCAGCAGAGATCAGCGGTCCCGAGAAGAGATCAGCGGCCCCATCCAGTAGAGATCAGCGGTTCCCCATCAGAGATCAGCGCCCCCCTAGCAGAGATCAGCGGGCCCGGGCAGAGATCTGCGCCCCCCAAGCAGAGGTCAGCGGGCCCCCCCCAGTAATCATCTTTGGCTCACAGTGTTTACCTGTCCTGCTGGCTTCCGTGTCCTCGCCACCTCAGCCGCTGTTGAAGGAGTGTAATGAGGTCGCAGAGTGATGACCTCACCACACTGCTGCACGGCCCAGCGATGACGCGCCGGCGCTCTGCTCTGCTCCAAAACACCCTGCCTCCACTACAGCACATGGCTAATTTGCATGCGCCGCCCCTTCGCACGCAAATTAGTCATGTCAGGAAGTGAAGCGAGTGCGACGCTGCAGGGCACCTCTGCTGCTGCTATGACAGGGGCCTGGTGAAGAGAAGTGGCCCATCCTGCCGGAGGCTTAAAAAAGATAAGTATTTACCCTGGGCCTGGCTGGGCCCCCTCTCTTCACCGAGCCCCCTACACCAGGCACAGTAGTAATGCCCTGATGGCGGTCCTGGTAGTTCACCTACAAATTGTTATTTTATCATTGTTACTTCTGTGGTTCAGCCAAATATTGCCATTTCATGATCTATATAGTGATTACTACTTCTGTGGCTCCGGAAAAAATTGCCATTTCATCATCAAAACAGTGTTTTACACTTCTGTGGTCTTGCCAAAAATTGTCATTTCAGGATCTAAATAGTGATTTCTGCTTCTATGATCCAGCCCAAAATTGCAGTTTCATCATTTAAGTAGTAGTAGTGATTTGTACTTCTGTGCTCCAGCGCAAAATAACAATTTCATCATCTAAATAGTGTTTTCTACTTCTAAATAGTGATTTCTACCTTTATGGTCCAGACAAAAGTTGTTTTTCTTCATCTAAACAGTGATTGCTACTAGTGTGGTCCACCCACAAATTTCCATCTCAGCAAATAAATACAGATTGTTAATTTAGTGAAAGGTGACTGACAGGTGTGGGCTTAAAGAAGTTGTCCAGTTACCAAAACTGATTTTTTTTTTTCTGATAAATCTTGCTAATATGTGCCCCTCAACACATCTATTATGTTTTTTCAGCAAAATTACCTTTCATTGTGCACTAGCAGCACATGCTCATTGCTGGCTCCAGCTCTGATGGGGTTAATCTCTCCTCTGACTTCCTGTGTTCAGTTCCTACAAGTCCCAGAATTCTTTGTGGCTTTAGGGCGGTGTCTGGCTTATCTAACACACCCATTGTGTCTAATACACCAACTCTGCTCCCACCCAAACCCTCCTCCCTGCCTCTTCCCAGTGGATGTGCACTCAGAGAAATCACAGATACAGCAGCTCTGCACAGCCAGGGGAAGAAAGTGTGTGCGCGTGTATATACAGTGTGTGTGTGTATATACAGTGTGTGTGTGCGTATATACAGTGTGTGTGTATATACAGTGTGTGAGTGAGTGTGTATGTGAGTGTGTATGTCATATTCACCTGTCTGCAGGGTCCGGGTGCCATGCCTGCTTCCAGCCCCTGTCTCGGTCCCGCCGCTTCGGCTGTGTGCAGTCTCCCCGGTGCATGCACGAAGCTTGCAGGACCTGGCCGTGGATCACCTGATGCAGTCACCTGACGCATCAGCTGATCGTAGTCTCGCCGGCTTTTTCTTGCCCGGCCGGCTATCAGCTGATCCTGCCGTCAGGGGACTTCATCAGCTGATTACCGGCAGCTCCTGCAGTGATGGGCCAGGATCAGACTCCGCTCCAGGAGCTGCCGGTCATCAGCACAGACGTGAGTATTTATTTATTTATTTTTTTTTTTGCACTGATGCATCTGCTGATTGTATAATCGGCTTTTATACAATCAGCTGATGTATGATGTGATTCACATCCTTTATCCTGACACATCATCTGATCGCTTTGCCTTCCTTCCAGCAAACCGATCAGATGATATTGGATCCGGATTGGACGGCGCGGGACCCTGACCCAGGATTACTGCGGAGGGGGGTTTATTTCAATAAAGATGGAGTCACTAATTGTGTTGTGTTTTATTTCTAATAAAAATATTTTTCTGTGTTGTGTTTTTTTTTTTTTTTTATCATTACTAGAAATTCATGGTGGCCATGTCTAATATTGGCGTGACACCATGAATTTCGGGCTTAGGGCTAGCTGATAATATACAGCTAGTCCTAACTCCATTATTACCCGGCTAGCCACCCGGCATCAGGGCAGCTGGAAGAGTTGGATACAGCGCCAGAAGATGGCGCTTCTATGAAAGCGCCATTTTCTGGGGTGGCTGCGGACTGCAATTCGCAGTGGGGGTGCCCAGAAAGCTTGGGCACCCTTCACTGTGGATTCCAATCCCCAGCTGCCTAGTTGTACCCGGCTGGACACCAAAATTAGGCGAAGCTCACGTCATTTTTTTTTTTAAATTATTTCATGAAATTCATGAAATAATTAAAAAAAAAAAGGGCTTCTCTATATTTTTGGTTCCCAGCCGAGTACAACTAGGCAGCTGGGGGTTGGGGGCAGCCCGTACCTGCCTGCTGTACCCGGCTAGCATACAAAAATATGGCGAAGCCCACGTCATTTTTTTTTTCTTTTTGGGTAAAAAACTGCATACAGTCCTGGATGGAGGATGCTGAGCCTTGTAGTTCTGCAGCTGCTGTCTGCTCTCCTGCATACACTAGTGAATGGAGGATGCTGAGCCTTGTAGTTCTGCAGCTGCTGTCTGCTCTCCTGCATACACTAGTTCTGCAGCTGTCTGCTCTCCTGCATACAATGAACATTTTGAATAAGGAAATGACATCAGACCTTTTTTATTTTTTTCATCAACAATCTTTAATGGCATTGTGCACTGATTAAAAACGCAGTGATCAAAAACGCAGCAAGAAAGGCACCAAATCGCGGCAAAAACGTGACATGCAGCATCCGGTCACCTGCACTACAAGTGCCAGAGTAGAGAAAGATAGTGACATGCAGCACACTATGTGTCAGAGCAGAGCATGTCACTGTCTCCACTCCGCTGACCTCACAGCCCGTACACGCTGCGATGGATGCAGGGGGACACAGAACAAGTAATCGGCCGACACTGGAGTCATCTGATTACTTGGGATGAATTGAGCAGTAAAATGCTCTGGTGCTCGATGGGCGAAGCCCATGCCGTTTTTTTTAAAAAAAAATTAATTAAAAATAAAAAATAAAAAAAATCACATTGTTTGTGGGCTCCCGCTGCATTTTCTGTTGCTAAGGGTAACCAAAGCAGCTACTGGCTGCTAGCCCCCGCTGCTTGGTGTTACTTTCACTGGCAATAGAAATGCAGGGAAGCATTTTTTTTTTTTTTTATAAAGGTTTTTAAGAAAATGACGTGGGCTTCGCCATATTTTTGTATGCTAGCCAGGTACAGCAGGCAGCTACGGGCTGCCCCCAACCCCCAGCTGCCTAGTTGTACCCGGCTGGGAACCAAAAATATAGAGAAGCCCTTTTTTTTTTTTTATTTCATGAATTTCATGAAATAATTAAAAAAAAATGACATGGGCTTCGCCGAATTTTTGAGTCCAGCCAGGTACAACTAGGCAGCTGGGGATTGGAATCCGCAGTGAAGGGTGCCCAAACTTTCTGGGCCCCCCGCTGCGAATTGCAGTCCACAGCCGCCCCAGAAAATGGCGCTTTTATAGAAGTGCCATCTTCTGGCGCTGTATCCAACTCTTCCAGTGGCCCTGGTGGCAGGTGGCACGCTGGGTAATAAGGGGTTAATACCAGCTATGTTTTACCCGCTGGTATAAAGCCCGAGATTCTAAATGTCAGGACAAGGTTGACCTGGCCATTAAGAATCTCCAATAAAGGGTTAAAAAAAAAAAGACCACACAGAGAAAAATACTTTATTAGAAATAAATACACAGACACAGTAGGGACTCCATGTTTATTACTCCCTCTCACCCCTCCACGATGGAGAGATTTCTGTACTGACCATGCCAGGAGAGAGCGAGGGAAAAGAGAGCGAGCGAGGGGGGGGGGAGGAAAAGAAAGCGAGCGGGGGGGGGAAGAGAGCGAGCGGGGGGGGGGAAGAGAGCGAGCGGGGGGGGAAAGAGAGCGAGCGGGGGGAGAAGAGAGCGAGGGGGGAGGAAAAGAGAGCGAGGGGGGAGGAAAAGAGAGCGAGGGGGGAGGAAAAGAGAGCGAGGGGGGAGGAAAAGAGAGCGAGGGGGGGGAAAAGAGAGCGAGGGGGGAGGAAAAAAAGAGCGTGGGAGGAAAAAAAGAGAGCGCGGGAGGAAAAAAAGAGAGCGCGGGAGGAAAAAAAGAGAGCGCAGGGGGGAGGAAAAGAGAGCGCAGGGGGGAGGAAAAGAGAGCGCAGGGGGGAGGAAAAGAGCGCAGGGGGGAGGAAAAGAGAGCGAACGGGGGGGGAAGAGCGAGCGGGGGGGAAAAGAGAGCGAGCGGGGGGGGAAAGAGAGCGAGGGGGGGGAGAAGAGAGCGAGGGGGGAGGAAAAGAGAGCGAGGGGGGAGGAAAAGAGAGCGAGGGGGGAGGAAAAGAGAGCGAGGGGGGAGGAAAAGAGAGCGAGGGGGGAGGAAAAGAGAGCGCAGGGGGGAGGAAAAGAGAGCGCAGGGGGGAGGAAAAGAGAGCGCAGGGGGGAGGAAAAGAGAGCACAGGGGGGAGGAAAAGAGAGCGAGGGGGGAGGAAAAGAGCGAGGGGTGAGGAAAAAAGAGCGAGGGGGGAGGAAAAGAGAGCGCAGGGGGGAGGAAAAGAGAGCGAGGGGGGAAGAGAGCGAGGGAAAAGAGAGGGGAGGGGAGAGAGGGATAAGAGGGGAGAGAGGGATAAGAGGGGGGCAGAGAAGAGGGGGAAGAGGGGAGGGGGAGAAGAGTGGGGGGAGAGAAGAGAGTGGGGAAAGAACAGGGGGGGGGGAAGAGGTGCTCTGTCACCAACTGTCTCCACTCTGTGACTTGTGGTGCAGGTGACAGAGTGCAGACAGTTGGTCCCATGCAGCAGGACAGATGGCAGAGCACAGCGGTGACATGCCTGCCAGTGTCTTGCTGCTGGGAGGAGCAGATGATCACACTGCCCGACACCGGCCGCTCTCCTGACATCGCAGCAGAGCGGGCGGGTGGACAGTGTGAGCACATACTTACGTGCAGGGGGGGATTCAGCTAAAGACCCCCCCTGTACTGCACCCTGGCGCCCCGTGTCTCAGCCTCTCTGCAGGACGCCGGCTCCACAGTGACGTCCTCCGGCTCCTCCCCTCGATGCTGGGCTGTGACGTGCGGTAGTCACCGCCCACAGCCCTGTCACTCAATCTGAGTGGCGCCGGCATCCTGTGACGTACCCGTCTTGTTTGAGAGCCCGGAAATGCCGGGACGTCAGGGGATGCCGGCGGCCACAGCTCCAGGGGGCCATGTGACAGGCACTGAGCGTGCAGGATAGCGCCGCTCAGTGCCAGAACTGGAAACAGAAGCCAATGGAGAAGACGCCTAGAAAGGTAAGTATAGCTCATACAGAAAATAAAAAAAATGGGTGAACCACCCCTTTAAGGTTGTGGAACAGTTGGTTAAAAAAGAGGAAGGTACATCATCAAACATGAGTGGGAAATCCCAAGGTCGTGGTGGATATGGGAATAGGCGTGGTGCTTGAGGTGTATGTGGGGGTAAGTGTTAATGTTACTGAAAGCTCTACTGAACAAACACTGACTCGTCCTATCCAAAGACAACTGACAACTTCTGTTACTGGACGGGCTACTCGACTCCTTTATTTTGTCAGCCACACAATGTTACAACCTGTAGATGAGAGCCAGAAAAGTGCTACAGTGGCCTCTCCTCCTCTTCCTCAACTTCAACATCACACACACTACAGTTCTCACAGGTGGCACCCAAATACCCTTGTTTCCCCCCCCCGCATCAAAACTTTTCAACCGCCCAACTGAGGCATGAGCAAACTGTACTGTGCTGTGAGGGCAAGAAGAGAAGGAGTGTGACTATCAGGGCAAGGAGTCAAGACAACTGAGAGGATGATGATGTGGTTGCAGATCCCATTTGGTGTAAACATAGAGGCATGCAGCTGAGTAGCATAGCATAGGGGGTGAAGGAGGACAACAAGGAGGTTACGTTGCCACTTTCCACACAAACACACAAACATTCATTGATGCAACCATGACAAGCATTGCATCCTTAGCCACAACTCTGACTGTGGCTAGCAGCAGTTGTGGATCTGCAGTTCGCATGGGCGGCAAGGGTTGCCTAGCCTGGGCCTTTTTTGAGATTGCAAAGGATAATCTGACTTACTCTCTCTGTAAACTTTGTAAAATCTACTCAGTAGAGGTAGAAATAGCAATAATTTGAATACTACATGCATGAGTCAGCATGTGTGCAACTAAAATGCATTTGTCTGCGAATCTTACTGTGCTAAAATGTGGCCTGGCCAATCATCGGCCACCACATTGACTGTTTTTGCTTCTTCCTCCTCCTCCGTCATCATGGCAAGTGTTTTCACTCTGGTCTCAGGCCACAGAACCTCAACTTCTTTTCCGGCTATAGTTGGGGTAAGAGCCCATCAGCTGTTACAAGTGTGGTGATTTTCCATATTGCTCCTAAATTCCAATGAATATTCCTGTGTTGCTTTGTTTTTTGTTTTGTTTTTTTGTTTCTTTTACTTTATCTGTGTATTTGCTTCTTTTAAACCTGAGCTTTTGCTCGCCACCCCAGTGAGTAAAGGTGCCACAAAGAAGTGCACTAAGATAGTGATCTACTTGAATCCCTTTCCAACAGGAGAAGGGTGTCCACAATCATTCCCCTTCCCTCCAAGCCAGAAGGCCACAGCGAGGATCAGGGACTAGTAACCTGCACTAGCTATAGCCAGGAAAAGGTCCAATCCTACTTCCAGCATGTGCCCTGACTGCCACCCAAGGCGAGAACTAGGAGGCTCTGTTGACTTTCCTCCCAAGAGATGAGAGTCTGGGGTTCAAAGGGGAGTGACACCTATGGGCCACACATTTTTCCCGTAGACCTTGTCTGGAGAGCAATCCATGAGGAGACAACATCCTAACAAAAATCCTAGTAATGGACACAAGTGTATACTGTACACACATCCAGTGATAAAATATAAATCAAATAATTAGTGAAAGTTTTCTCAGCATAATGCTGACCGGACCTACAACCAGTAATTTAAAAATTTCCCTCCCCTTGTAAGAAGGCCAGAGTAAGGCCCGTTTCACACGTCAGTGAAAAGCACTGATGTTTTTCACTGGCGTGTAAAACACGCACGTCCCTGTGTGTGCCGTGAATCATGGCACACGTGGGTTGTCTAAGTGCAATCCGGGCTCCGTTCTCCGTGGCCCGAGATTGCACTTAGTAATCAACTCACCTGCGCCCGCTCCCGCTCTCCATGGTGCTATTCGCTCCCGCGGTGCAGCATCCGGCCGGCGCTGACCCCAGCAGCAGCTGCTTCCGGGTCGGCTGTGTCGCGCATCATGAATATGCGCGACAATAATGAGCCGGCTCAGAAGCAGCAAGCTGCACGGGCTGCAGAGGACATCGCTGGACGCCGGGTGAGTTAAAATGTTTTTTATTTTAAAAGCACATTTTTTTTCTGGCACGTGTTTCACGGACCACACCACTGCATGGTCCGTGGGACATCAGTGATGCCAGAAAAAAATGGACATGTCTCCGTGCGGCAATCACGCACACGCGGGTACGCCGCACGGAGACACGTGCAGTGAAAAATCACTGACGTGTGAGCAGACCCATTCATTATAATGGGTCTGCATATGTCAGTGATTCTGGAACGTTTAAAAAAAAAGCACAAATGTACCAGAATCACTGACGTGTGAAGGAGGCCTCAGGGTGTGTGCTCAAAACAAGTATGAAAAGTTGAAGTGCTATGTGCTAATGTGCCAGAATTTAGATGAGTTTCCCATATCCAGTTAATTAAAGTACCCCAGGGGCCCTTTGCACCTTGGGCTTTCAAATAATGGCATTGATCCCGGGGGGCCATAGTTTCCACTGGATGGCTATACAGTGCCTACAAGTAGTATTCAACCCCCTGCAGATTTAGCAGGTTTGATAAGATGCAAATAAGTTAGAGCCTGCAAACTTCAAACAAGAGCAGGATTTATTAACAGATGCATAAATCTTACAAACCAACAAGTTATGTTGCTCAGTTAAATTTTAATAAATTTTCAACATAAAAGTGTGGGTCAATTATTATTCAACCCCTAGGTTTAATATTTTGTGGAATAACCCTTGTTTGCAATTACAGCTAATAATCATCTTTTATAAGACCTGATCAGGCCGGCACAGGTCTCTGGCGTTATCTTGGCCCACTCCTCCATGCAGATCTTCTCCAAGTTATCTAGGTTCTTTGGGTGTCTCATGTGGACTTTAATCTTGAGCTCCTTCCACAAGTTTTCAATTGGGTTAAGGTCAGGAGACTGACTAGGCCACTGCAACACCTTGATTTTTTCCCTCTTGAACCAGGCCTTGGTTTTCTTGGCTGTGTGCTTTGGGTCGTTGTCTTGTTGGAAGATGAAATGACGACCCATCTTAAGATCCTTGATGGAGGAGCGCAGGTTCTTGGCCAAAATCTCCAGGTAGGCCATGCTATCCATATTCCCATGGATGCGGACCATATGGCCAGGCCCCTTGGCTGAGAAACAGCCCCACAGCATGATGCTGCCACCACCATGCTTGACTGTAGGGATGGTATTCTTGGGGTCGTATGCAGTGCCATCCAGTCTCCAAACGTCACGTGTGTGGTTGGCACCAAAGATCTCGATCTTGGTCTCATCAGACCAGAGAACCTTGAACCAGTCTGTCTCAGAGTCCTCCAAGTGATCATGAGCAAACTGTAGACCAGCCTTGACATGATGCTTTGAAAGTAAAGGTACCTTACGGGCTCGTCTGGAACGGAGACCATTGCAGTGGAGTACGTTACTTATGGTATTGACTGAAACCAATGTCCCCACTGCCATGAGATCTTCCCGGAGCTCATTCCTTGTTGTCCTTGGGTTAGCCTTGACTCTTCGGACAAGCCTGGCCTCGGCACGGGTGGAAACTTTCAAAGGCTGTCCAGGCCGTGGAAGGCTAACAGTAGTTCCATAAGCCTTCCACTTCCGGATGATGCTCCCAACTGTGGAGACAGGTAGGCCCAACTCCTTGGAAAGGGTTTTGTACCCCTTGCCAGCCTTGTGACCCTCCACGATCTTGTCTCTGATGGCCTTGGAATGCTCCTTTGTCTTTCCCATGTTGACCAAGTATGAGTGCTGTTCACAAGTTTGGGGAGGGTCTTAATTAGTCAGAAAAGGCTGGAAAAAGAGATAATTAATCCAAACATGTGAAGCTCATTGTTCTTTGTGCCTGAAATACTTCTTAATACTTTAGGGGAACCAAACAGAATTCTTGTGGTTTGAGGGGTTGAATAATAAATGACCCTCTGAATAAACTTTTCACAATTTAAAAAAAAAATAAAAAAAGAAATAACATTCTTTTTTGCTGCAGTGCATTTCACACTTCCAGGCTGATCTACAGTCCAAATGTCACAATGCCAAGTTAATTCCGAATGTGTAAACCTGCTAAATCTGCAGGGGGTTGAATACTACTTGTAGGCACTGTATGAGCCAACTAGTGTACGAGCAAGTGCACCAAACCCAGTGTGCATTGTACCAATCTATTAGGACGGCTGTGACCATAGCCATCTTCTCCAAAGGTACTACACTCGATCTTAGCCAAAAGATGTATCCTGTGTATCCACTGTCCAGTTTATAACGCATACAATTTCAAATACAAATTGTGATGTCCTCAAAGCAGCAAGACCCAGCTGATCCCAGCAATCGTTCAGGTTAAGGTTGCTCAAGAAAAAAAATGGAAAAACTCCACCCCCGGAAGTGTTCATGGCTGGCTGCATGTGGGCGGCAACCCAAACTGCCCAATTAGTTACTTCCATGAGGTTTAGTTAGAATCCAGCTGCACCCGCCGAACTGAACTTCCATGAGTCCGCTCATCTCTATCTGTGAGCACAAAAGATTCATAAAAAGTCATGAAATAAAAGTTGAGAATGGATTAGTTAGGTAACAACAAAGAAGAGTGATAAATGAAAGGTGTTTTTCATGATAAATGGATTGAAGGAGAGATGTGTAGTGGGAAAGAGTGACAGGTGAGCTGAAAAGAAAAAAACAAGCTTAAATGCATCACTCCCCTTCTTTACTTAAAAAAATCATGCTCAACCTTTTTTTATGACTTTTTGTGAATCTTTACTTTCCTGGAAACTTGCAGCAAGTAAATGTTAAATGGATTCAATCAAGTATGTTCCAGATTATGATCCCAAGCATAACCTGAAAGTCCACCATAGCTTGGCTTCAGTCAAGGAAAATTCTGTAGTTGCCACCACTGTAACCTGACTTGAACCCTTAATAAAATCTTAGGTGGGATTTGAAAAAACAGTTGCAACACTTAAATTGAAGGATATTAGTGAGCTGGAGCCAGGTTTTTCTTGGCAGTCTAGTAAAAGAGAAAATCCGTTGAATTCCTCTGTTCATTAAAAACATTAATGTCTCTGTGATTTTTATGAAGCTGGAGAAACGTATACAGAATATTATGACTGTAATGCTGCTTATGTGTTTATATCAGTATTATGGGTTTAAGTGATGTTTAACTTAAAATATTAATTATTTATTATGGTTTTCCATGTCTTCATAAAAATGTCTTTATTATCTGTAATTTCTGGATAAGTTCTCCAGAAAAAAAAAATCAATAATCAAGCTGTCAAACCTGGCTGGAATATTTGGCTTAGAATATATACAAAACTTGCAAGAAACAGGTGTTTTCAACTGCTCATAATAGTAAAAGGGTGCTGTGCTAAGTAAAATTGCTTGCCAAGAAGGGGATGAATACTGGGATTGGACTAGTCACTAAAAGTGACATGTGTTGAATTTGAAAAACCTAGCTACTGTATTTTTCGTTTTATAAGACGCACCGGATTATAAGATGCACCCAAAATTTACAGATAAAAAAAGGTAAAAAAAATGGGGTCCGTCTTATACTCCGGTGTTGCCTTACCGGAGGGGGGCGTCGGCGGTGGTGGAGCGGGATCACAGGAGGCAGAGGCTGTGCTGTCAGTGGTGGCGGGTCAGTGCTGGTGGTAGGTCAGTGCTGGCAGCAGGTCAGTGCTGGCTGTGGCAGTGTCAGCAGGTCAGTGCTGCGGCGGCGGTGGATCCTCACTAGCAGTGGAAGCTGCATTGGTTGTGTGGTGGAGCAGGCCGATGCAGCGAGTATCCCAGATGCTCTGTCAGTGTACTGGGCTTTAAAGAAATGGCGACCGGAGCGGCATGTGCGCAGATGGAGATCTCATCCAAAAGCTCCATCTGCGCAAGTGTAGACTCCGGGCACCATCATTTGAAGACCGGACTACGACAGACCATCTGAGACACACGCCATACAGCCACCCCAGTCCACACAGCCAGCTGGCCGCTCACACAGAGTGGCAGCCAGCAGGCTGCTCGGCTGCCAGCACAGAGAGGCAGCTGGCCACCAGCACAGAGAGCCAGCTGCCCATACACACCTACAGACACCTGGTCGCCCGCATTGAGAGCCGCACAGACAGCCCCCCATCATTTCTCCACCTCCCAGCAAGCTATATTCGTATTTTAAGATGCACCCCTCATTTTCCTCCCAAATTTTTGGGAGGAAAAGTGGGTCTTATAACCCGAAATAGACGGTATTAATAAAGACAGTGTGAATTCACAAGATCCTGTTCAGAAATCTGTTGTTGACAGATTGTAGCCATGTGAAACGCCTTCTAACTGCAAGCATACACAGTTCTTTTGATGTCCGAGCTTACGCTTTATCACAAATGTATCAAGCTGCAACAATGAAATGACACTGGGCTAACTAATCAAAAGAGGAGCAGGTAAGAAGCGTTTTGCAGGGTACCCATCCGGTGGCGACAAATTAATCACGTGGTTGTTAGACGAGGTCTTCTGAATTAATTTAAACTATCTTTATTGGTTATACATTAGTTGTGTTAATTTGTGTAAATTGTGCTTGCTTGTTTTTTGTTTTTTTTCCAAAAGAGCAGAAAATTTTAACAATTGTTTACAAACCTAAAGGCCCCGTCACACTAAGCAACATCGTTAGCAACATCGCTGCTAACGAACAACTTTTGTGACGTTGCTAGCAATGTTGCTGTGTGTGACATCCAGCAACAACCTGGCCCCTGCTGTGAAGTCGTTGGTTGTTGCTGAATGTCCTGGGCCATTTTTTAGTTGTTGCTCCCCCGCTGTGCAGCACAGATCGCTGTGTGTGACAGCGAGACAGCAACAACTAAATGTGCAGGAGCTGGCTTCTGCGGACACTGGTAAAAACGGTAAACATCGGGTAACCAAGAAGCCCTGTCCTTGGTTACCCGATATTTACCTTCGTTACCAGCCTCCTCCGCTCTCACTGTCAGTGCCGGCTCCTGCTTCTTGCACATGTAGCAGAGGACACATCGGTAATTAACCCCATGTGTACTGTAGCTAGGAGAGCAAGGATCCAGCGCTAAGCATTGTGCGCTGCTCCCTGCTCTGTGCACATTTAGCTGCAGCACACATCGGGTAATTAACCCCATGTGTACTGTAGCTAGGAGAGCAAGGATCCAGCGCTAAGCGGTGTGCGCTGCTCCCTGCTCTGTGCACATGTAGCTGCAGCACACATCGGGTAATTAACCCGATGTGTGCTGTAATTAGGAGAGCAGAGAGCCAGCGCTAAGCGGTGTGCGCTGCTCCCTGCTCTCTGCACGTGTAGCTGCGTGCGCTGGTAACCAAGGTAAATATCGGGTTGGTTACCCGATATTTACCTTAGTTACCAAGCGCAGCATCTTCCACGCGGCGCTGCTGGCTGGGGGCTGGGACACTGGTTGCTGGTGATCTCACCAGCAACTCGTGTAGCCACGCTCCAGCGATCCCTGGCAGGTCAGGTTGCTGGTGGGATCGTTGGAGCATCGCAGTGTGACATCTCATAAGCAACCTCCTAGCAACTTACCAGCGATCCCTATCAGGTTGGATCGTTGTTGGGATCGCTGGTAAGTTGTTTAGTGTGACTGGGCCTTAAGTTACAATGGTGGGAAAGGAATTTTTATTGGTGCTGCATAAATGTTCCTGTTCACAATATTGACAAACAAGCTGGTGTATTAACTGCTCTCACTGACAAACACATTAGTAATAGTTTTGTTAACCACTGGCATAATATGAGCAACCCTTGTTAACAGAAATAGACATGCTAATTATTGTAATAATTTGGTTCACAAACTTTAACAGCAGCAACGAAAAATATTTTTTTTTACAAATGATGAGTAACAACTTTCCATATTTGCTTTGTTCATGTTTTATTTATATTGGAGGATTACTGCTGTAAACAATAACTTCTAGTAATCGTATTTTCAAAAAATATTTTTTTCTGAATTGTTTTTGCTTAGCATACAATTCCTTAATTGTACATGAATATAGTTGCCCAGCTGCACTGTTATTTATAGAAAATTTTGAGCATCTGAGGAAAAGCACATGGGGTCTTTACTTTCATGCCTTATTGGACCCAAGTGATCCATAAGCAATATAAAGACTAACTGCTTTCGTTAGCTAGTCAATCACAGCACATGTTTAATTTTTAGACAATGCAGAAAAGGCATAAAGGAATCATAAAGGAATCATTAACTGATAAAGAACAGTAATAAATGTCATAGGAGGCCATTATAAAATTTATCTTTCTCTGAAGACGTTTCAAGGTCACACTTTTTCCTGTAACTCATGAAACAAACAGTATAAGGATCTTCTCATATATGATTGTGGTACTTAGGGACTGGAGGACAACCCTAGTAAGTCAGTTAATATATTTTCTATTAGGCAAATACGTTCATGATGATAAAGTGCTGTTGCATGTCAGATCAGCTCCGATTACTCATCTCATAGAGCTAACTGGAAAGCCCACCATGCATTACATGTTTACAGTGATCAATGGCTTTCACATTGATCAAAACAGATCATTGTCAGCTTCAAATGACTGATACCTATATTTCAACATTCACTATTGATAACACATTAAGTCAGTATAGGCTCAAAATAGCATCTTGAATGTAGTTCCCTTATTGTAAGATTACAAATGAATCACTCCCTGTGCTTATTGCCTCTTCTAGTCTTTGTCACTTTACCATAAATTATACTGTAACTCTTTGCTACTCTCAACCTTTAATAGCCGAATACAAATGGGCTGTATTTGCAATGTGCTCTTTCTGAGATAAATCTTGCCTGCGAGATATTCTAAACTGGCGAACAATTTATATATGCACAAAAATGAGTAGATTTTTAGTAAAAATCTCAAGGTGCATTCAATAGATACAGATTAAAAGTACCTGCATATTGAAAAAGCTTTTTTATTAATTTTATCAGTTTAAAAGATTCTGCCCCTTATGCACTGGCAATTTCTCAATATTGCGCTTTGTTTTTTTTCATCCGCATATTCAAGAGCCATAACTAGTGTTGATTGAGTAGTTAACTATTCGTACTCACTATGTTGTTAGCGAATACTGTCCTCTACTCGCATATTCATTACGAGTAACAGGCGCAATGTAAGTCAATGGGAAATACTCGCTAAGTAGCGAGTAACCCTAAAGCCGCACTATTCGCAAATCGCATGAATACTCGTGCGAGTAGCGAATAGTACAGCTTTAGGTTTACTCGCTACTTAGCAAGTATTTTCCATTGACTTACATTGCGCTTGCTACTCGTAATGAATACTCACTCAACACTAGCCATAACCTCTTTTTATTTTTTTGCCAATATAGCAATATGAGGGCTTGCTTTTTGTGAGATTAGTTGTAGTTTAGAACGATACTATATATTTTTTCATATGATTTAGTGGTTAGAGGAAAAAAAATGTAAGTATGACAAAAAAGCAAAACACATAAAATTTTCCAATTTCTTCTTTTTTTCTTTAATTACAGCATTCATTTTACAATAAAACTGACCTAGCATTATGATTCTCCACGTCAGTATGATTACATAGATACCACACATGTACAGTTTTTGTTTTATTTAACCCCTTAAGGATGGAGCCAATTTTGACCTTGAAGACACGGGCAAATGTGGAGCCCCATTACCTTCAGGTCGCCTCAGGGTCTTCAGGGACTTCACAAGCTGGTGATCTCCTGGCCACAGGTAGGTCAGGTTAACTTCAATGGGAATCGTGACTCAACTCTCGGTAATTGCGGTCAGGGGGTGACCGCCACTGCAATTTAGGGAGTGCCTGGGGCTGATGGTAGATGCAGTTAGTTGTTCTGGCCTTCCGAGAGTGAGGCTGGCCCCAGGGCCCAGTGTACGTGTGTAGTACCATAGGTCGCAGAAGAACTCACACACAGGCAGCAATGTCTTACAGGGTTTTTACTCACTTTTCTGGTGGTAGATGTGAGATGCCCGGGTGATGCTATGATGAACCAGGTGGAACCAGGTTTCCCTCAGGCTGAGATAAGGATGACTGCTGACTCGCCTTCCTACACCCTTGTTTCGGATCACCCATGACTTGAAGTGTTTCGTGGGATGCGTCGAGGGAAGTCGCTGCTGCCGTTCTCCCCTTTCTGACCCGTTTGCTGACAGCGTGGACCAAGGATAGATGGCTCCAGGCTCGATCCTCCTTATGGCCCCCCTCATTGCTGTTGATGCTGCGGGTTCTGTATGGTTGGTGTGGGACTTCTTGCCCACCCCACCGACAGGATTAAACAGCTCCACTAAATAGATTTCTGCTCTGGGGACCTGTACACCGTGTGTGCGTTCATCACCAGGAGTTCCCGTACTTGACTCCTTACTTTTCACTCTATTCAGGTGTCTTTCAAAGCAACTTTGTGGTGATACTCTCCTCCGTCAACAGCCACTGCACGTGCAGGGTCTGACAGAGCTTCGCCCTTCGGCCCTGCACTTCAGACACGGTGCTCACCACCTTCTCCTCTGACTGCCACTGCACAACTCTCCTCCCAGCTACACTACAGCACCACACAAACTGAGATGAGAGGGCTATGCCCCCTCCCTGGGTCTGCCCAGGGGACCCCTTTAATGTGTGTGAGTTCTGGTTAAAGGGTGCCTGTGTGTTCACACCTTACTCAGCCATCAGGATTACCTGTTTGTACTGACCCAGCATGGGTGCAGTAGTCAGTGGTGCCTGACCAGGTCAGGGGCACCACACAAACTTGACATTTCTCTCAATAGTAACAGACTGGAGGCACTCACCGGAACATTTTTCTTGCTTTATTGTTACTTCAACAAACAGGCATCAGGGGGAGGGGAGGAACGGAATACTGGATCCCATATTCTAGTTGTGACCTTACAGGTAATATATAGAGTGGTAACAATATGTTGGGATCACGGCATCTAATCTTTCTTTTTATACACCCTAAAATCTTGTTTGCTTTTGCAGCTGCTGCCTGACATTGAGTGCTGCTGCTCAGCTTATTTGTAGCCAGAATACCCAAGTTTTTCTCCTGTTCTGTAGTCCCGAGTTTACGTTCATTTAATGTAGAAGCAGCTATAGGATTATTTCCTCCTAGGTGCATTACTCTACATTTATCAAAATTAAATCTCATTTGCCAAGTGTTTGCCCATTCAGACGTCCTATCCAGATAATTTTGTAATATTGTATGATCAAGGGCAGTTTTTAATATCCTACATAGTTTGATGGTCCTACAAAGTATTGACTCTGTACTCAATACAAGTGCATGTCACAGAATCTCTGGGCAAAAGGCAAATTACGATCCAAAGAAGGAGAAAAAAATTATCCATTCTCAAAGAATGAGGAACCCCAAATGTAGGAGTAATTTATGATTTCACACTTAAATCTTCATATAAAAGAGCAGTTTGAACACTATGATTAAGACTTAGCTAAAGAGCTAAATTTGAATCCATTGGTTTTACCCCTGTTGTTTTTATGGTCAAGTCTGACTGCTGTATTTACCTCTCTTTTATATGAAAAAATAAAAGTATAGTCTTCATTTATTGCTCTGTTTGGGGTTCTTCATTCTTTGACACTGCTTGATTTTTTCTCCTTTTCTGAATACCTGTAGGTGGTTATCTCAAAGGATCAAGGCTTTACAATATGTCAATGTATTTTGTGTACATAATACTACAGATAATAATTCAGATCTACATATAGATGTGTGACTTTTTGAACATTATTATCACAATTACACTCTTTATCAGGTGTGAGGAACTTCTGACCCACTGGCAGTTTAAAGGGCATAACATTTCCTCTGACCTCCAGTCAGATTCCCAAGAACAGCACCACTAAAAAGCTCAAGAGGGGGCTGGAAGTCAGGTGTTGGGGCTGAAGGTTAGGTGTCCCAGCTAATGAGCAACAAGTTGGCAATCATGGCTATTATGCATCTGTGCTTTACACTGTTTGGAAATATAGTAGCATGTACCTTCAGTTTTGTTAGTATTTAGTTAGTGCCAAACAACAATCAGGTCGGCCAACAAAACTTTCGGCCACTACTACCAGGGAAATTGTTTGGGATGCAAAGAAAACCCCACACATAACATAGCAACAGCTTAAATACAGGACTCATTGAAAACTAGCATTGTGGCTGTTTCAAGATGCACAATAAGGAGGCACATTAAGAAAAATGGGGTGCATGGTCACGTCGCCAGAAGAAAGCTATTACTGTGCACATGCCACAAAGTATCTCAACCTACAATAAACTAGACAGCACAGAGACAAGCCTCTAAACTTCTGGAAAAGGGCATTTGAAGTGATGCGAACAAAAATCTAACTTTTTGGCTACAACCATAAACGTTACATTTGGAGAGGTGTCAACAAGGTCTATTATGAAAGGAACACCATTCTTACTGTAAAGCACAGAGGTGGATTACTGATGATGTGGAAATGTGTGAGCTACAAAAGCACAGGAAACTTGGTCAAAGTTGAAGGAAAGATGAATGAAGCACATTATCAGCAAATATTGTAGGCAAATTTTCACTCAACCCAGAAGCTGCGCATGGGATGTTGGATATTTCAACATGACAACGATTCAAAACACAAAGCCAAGTCAACCTGTCATTGGCTACAGCAGAAAAAAGTGAAGGTTCTGGAGTGGCCATCTCAGTCTCCTAATCTCAACATCATTGAGCCATTCTGGGGAGAATTTAAGCACACAGTTCATGCAAGAAAGCCCAGGAATTTACAGGAACTGGACGCTTTTTGCCAAGAAGAATAGGCAGCTTTACCATCTAAGAAAATAAAGAGCCTCATCCACAACTACTACAAAAAACTTCAAGCTGTCATTGATATTAGAGGGGGCAATACATGTTATTAAGAACTGGGGCATGTTAACTTTTGAACAGGGTCATTTGGTTGTTTTTGGTTGTCATTATGATTTAAAAAGAGAAAGTACAGTAGTTTGACAATAAATGGCTTCGCCCAACCACTAACCATGAGTGGAAAAGAAGATTTTGTGTTATCAGTCACATTCTCTGAAAAAAGGCCAAGAAATCAAAAAATATGTCAGGATATGTAAACTTTTGAACACTTTGAGCACAACTGTATTCAGTAACAGTTAGGTCTCTAACTTAATATTGTGCTGTCTCATACTTTGCACATCATTTACCAAAACAAGATTCACACAATGTATTCGCTGAGCATTTTGATGCTACAAATGTGATAAAATTGCAATAGTTGCAGAAACACACTGCAAACACATTGTGGGCGGAACCTATCCTCAGTGTTCTACTTATAGTCCCATCCGGACTCTGTAAAAGATAAGTGACAGTGGTAGCTTGAATTGAGGCAGCACACTTAATTAGATATGCTCAAAATCAATAGTGTGTAGCCAGCTCATTGATTGATGAAGTAGCTCCTGCTAACTTTTCCCCACAAATTAGCAATGTGCACGCTTAGTAATTTAGAAAGGTAGGTGTGTAGGTGGGAACGGGGTCTTGTCTATCTTCCTCTGTCTCTGCCGACTCCAACATTTTCTAACATAGTCGTAACACCCCCTCTCTTACACCTGGCAAACACAAAGTCATTGAGATAGCTAAGGAGAAACGCTGTTTCATACGACCTGTCTCTGAAGGCACTGGACTTTCAGTGTCTACTGGCAAATATTGCCCAACTTATAGGCTACCATAATGAGAACTTATCAGCATGTTCTTATGTATAGAAAGAGTGGAATGGTTAAATATATACTTTGTCTTACGATTTTTGCAGAGATTGAATGTGGCAATCATGAGAAATATAGCATGGAAGTCATAAGCAAATCAGACTGTAAGTGCACTGATTATAAGTCAATGGACTTGGAAGAAGCTGTAAATGTGCATTGACACAAGCCCGTGACACAAACCCAGTAAATCAGATCTCTGCAAAATAGGCATCCTTTTAATATAAGACAAGGGCCTATAGAGCCATACCTCTATTTTCATATGTAAAAATATGGCGACAGATTCCTGATGAGCCTTTGCCATATTGGAGTAAATGTATGTCTGTGCTGGGGAAACTGTGCGTGGCACAGGAGATGAGCTCCCAACATACATGTCTGATGCCATATTAATTCAAAATTCTGGACATGACAATTAACCATTTAGATGATGCTGTCAGTCTCTTACAGTGGAAATTAAATGATGCCTCAAGAAGTGCAAGTGCGCATCGGCTATTATTGGGTCCCCGTTACATGATCTTGAGGAGCCATTAGTTACAATGACAGCCCCCATCACTGCACTCTTGATCCTCCTTTGAAGTTTTATGCTGAGATTCAAAGGAGACTGCAATTTTCACTATGTATTTCAATACTACAATATTGCATTGTGCAAATAAAATGATCACAGGTCAAAGTCCCCTAATAACATTAAAAAATAAAATGAAAAGTAAAATAAAAGTATTTAAATATATAAAATAAATAAAAATCAAATCACAATCCTTTTCCTCTATTAAAAATGTAATAAAAAACAAACATATTTCTAAGAAAATACAAAACAAATGTAACCAAACATTATATCTACCCCAATATGGTATGAATGGAAGCTTATCCACAATAAAAGCTTAACCACAAAAAATAAAAACAATCTCTGACATAGCTTCATTGATGGAAAATTAACAATATAACAGGTCTCAGAAATTAGCAACTTAAATCATGTTTTTTTACAAACCTCTGAATTATTTAGCACAAGTTAAATAAAAAAATACAATACAAGTTTTGCATCACCGTAACCGCATTGACCTGTAGTATCAGATTTCTATGTCAGAATTAGAATTTTCAGAATTTCACTGCACTTGGAATTTTTTATCCATTATTCAGTATAGTAAAATGAATGGTGTCATTCAAAAGTACAGCTTATCTCACAAGTAACTAGTGCAGAAGCAAGAGAAAAAAATGAGAGGAAACAGAGGAAAAAACAAAAGCTCAAAAAAATTGCTCGGTTCTGAAGAAGTTACAGTATACAGTGACTTACACAAATTTTCTGGCTGTGATATACTATTACTAACTTGCTAAGCTTTGTCAGGAGGTCAATACTTACAATGGATTACAATTATAGAATTTATCCAGTAAATTTATTGGAAGTAGTTATGTTATTACATTGTTAAGTTACCACTTCTTTTTATAATTCTATTAATGTCAGATTAAAGATTGTCTCTGTCTACAATCAGCATCTGATATTCAACATAACATTTGTATTTAATTTTGTACATGTACTGTACTTTGTAAACCATTGGGATTAATTGCTATGATAATTTATTTTACGCTGTTAGAGTTAGTGAGCTAGTGAACTACATATTGATTAGCTTGAATGTTAGCTTCCCATTTATCTTGCCTTTATTTTTAATTATTTAATAATTTATTATATATAGATTATGGTTGTATGGTTTATGTTTAGTATTATAGGAATTTCTATTTCAATTAATTGGTCAAATTGCCTCAAGTTATAATCATAAATTTATAGATGTGTGATTTGGGATTTCCCATGTTCTCATCAATACAGTCTTGCCCCGCTGAATAAAATAAAGATAGGATGTCAGACCTTTGTAGGATTTCATCTCTTAGAAACCAAGATTTTGAAAAACTAGAAAAAGTAGTTAATTTATAACATTTTGTAGAAATGTGATTGCATTTTCTAAGAAAAGCAGTTTAAAATCATATAACAAACAATAGTGTGGGAGTAGAGGCACTAAAAAAGTTTTTCTGCTGTATTATTTATATGCGTAAAAACCAAACATGTATGTCAGATGTCAGTTTAACGAGTGCTATATGTAGCGGGCTGTTCCTGAGCCAGCATCCATCTCAAATTTTAGTAACTCTAGCTTCAAGTGCATCTCAATAAATTAGAATATCATCAAAAAGTTAATTTATTTTAGTAATTCAATACAAAAAGGGAAACATATAAAAGTTCAATGTAATACCTTGCATTGCTGGTGGAATCCTTTTGAAGGTAGTCCACTAGCAGCATGCCCACCTTATCCCAGAACACAGACGCCATCACCTTAGTGGCTGATTTTTCCACCCTGAACTTCTTTGGACAAGGAGAACCACTGTGCCTCCACTCTTTTGACTGCTACTTGTTTTCAGGGTCATAAAAATAAATCCAGGTCTCATCCATAGTGACCAGTTGATCCATTAATTTCTTATCAGTCCGGAAACGTGACAGATGGACCGAGAAGTTTTCACTCGCATGCTTCTCTGATCTGTTGTCAAACATTTGGGGACCCACTTTGAAGATAGCTTGCTAATGTCCAAATGTTCATGGATAGTGACACAAACATATTCATGGGAAATCCCCATCATGTCTGCTATTGCTTTAGCTTAAATTCGTCTATTCTCCAGTATGAGGTTGTGCACAACATTCATGATATCCGGAACAACAACCACTCTCGGTCGTCCAGGACATTCCTCATCATTGGTACTGAAGTGGCCTGTTTTAAATTTGGCAACCCAGTACTTAACTGTGGAATATGAAGGGCATTGATCCCCCAATGGCTGCGACATATCACCATGTATCTTATTCGTGGACTTTCCTTGCATAAACATGAATTGTGTCACTCCTCTGCTCTCAGTTGCTGTGAATATTACATTAGAATCTGCCATTTTGTTTTCCCATGTGCGTAGAACACTGTTACCATAAGCAACAAACAAAACATTTTGGAAACATATGTTAGACATATAAGGCTTTCATGTGATATAACATTCTTTACCATAGAAACAAATATATCACAAAGCCAAAGACTTATCAGCAGCCCCTAATATATTATATAAAGTCAGTACAAACAGAGTGATCTATTTCAAGTGTTTATTTCTGTTAATGTTGTTGATTATGGCTTACAACCAATGAAAACCCAAAAGTCATTATCTCAGAAAATTAGAATATTATATAAGACCAACTGAAAAAATTATTTTAAACTCAGAAATGTTGGCTTACTGAAAAGTATGTACAGTAAATGTATTCAATACTTGGTTGGGGCTCCTCCTGCATGAATTACTGCATCAATGCATCATGGCATGAAGACAATCAGCCTGTGGCACTACTGAGGTGTTATGGAAGCCCATGTTGCTTTGATAGCAGCCTTCAGCTAGTCTGTATTTTTGGGCCTGGTGTCCCTCATCTTCCTCTTGACAATATCCCATAGATTCTCCATGGGGTTTAGGTCAGACGAGTTTGTTGGCCAATCAAGCACAGTGATACTATGCTTATTAAACCAGGTATTGGTACTTTTGGCAGTGTGGACAGGGGCCGAGTTCTGCTGGAAAATGAAATTTCCATCTCCAAAAAGCTTGTTGGCAGAGGGAAGCATGAAGTGCTTTAAAATTTCTTGGTAGACGGCTGCGCTGTCTTTGGTCTTGATAAAACACAGAGGACCTACACCAGCAGATGGCATGGCTCCCCAAATCACCACTGATTGAGGAAACTTCAGACTAGACCTAAAGCAGCTTGGATTGTGTGCCTCTCCACTCTTCCTCCAGACTCTGGGACCTTCATTTTCAAATGAAATGCAAAATTTACTTTCAACTGAAAACAACACCTTGGAGCACTCACCAACAGTCCAGTATTATTTCTCTTTGTCCCAGGTAAGACGCTTCTTGCGTTGTCTATTGGTCACGAGTGGCTTGACACAAGGAATGTGACAGTTGTAGCCCATGTCCTAGATACATCTGTGTGTGGTGGCTCTTAAAACACTGACTCCAGCAGCAGTCCACTCCTTGTCAGTCTCCCCCAAATTTTTTAATGGCCTTTTATTAACAAGGCTACGGTTATCCCGGTTGCTTGTGCACCTTTTTCTTCCACACTTTTTCCTCCCCCTCAATCCTCCATTAGGCTGGTTTCAGACATCTGTGTTTCAGGTACATGTGACATCAGTTTTTAACATGGATGCTACATGTACACATGTCAGTCTATGGTGTTTCTCACACATCTGTGTTTTCACACGGACCGTGTGGCCCCTTTTTTCCCTGCACGCACACATGCAGACATGTCCGTTTTTTCTCCGGCAGCACGGGTATCACATGTACCACACAGTGATGTGGTCCGTGTATCAGTGTGACACGTACCAGAGAAAACACATGTCTCTGAAATAAAATGAATTTCTATACTCTCCTGTCTCCTGCATTGCTGTCTTCGGCACTGCTGTCACTTGCTTCCGACCCCGGCTCATTAGACTCATTGCATATGCACTACACTGAGGAGCTGGAAGCAGCAGCGCTGGAGACATCAGTGCTGTGTACAGCATTGCTGGGGAAAGGTGAGTATCCAGCAGTGTGTGCAGTGTGGTCAGGATGTCCTCAGAGTATCAAAGGAACTCAGATGACATCCTGATGACACCCCCCATGACACCCATGATACCGCGGGTGTAGTGGCTTTCACTTCACGGGTTCATCAGAGTTCATTGTGAAAACTTTGATGAACCCATGACTTTACCGTTGCGACACCAGCTGTAGCGTAGATGTAATTTGGGTGTCGTCAGGATGTCATCTGAGTTCATTGTGAACTCTGATTAACCCGTGACATCACTGCTGGGCCTGCAAACAGACTGCTGAGGGCACCCCTGCTGTGACCTGGGCTCACTTTATGAGATCCAGGACCCCACAGGGAAGCACACAGAGCAGTGATGACCTTCTGACCAGGCCACACACACACCCTGCTGAGGGCACCCCTGTGGTGACCTGGGCTGACCTTATAAGGTCCAGGTCACTGCAGGGAAGCATACACAGCAGTGTTTGTGTGTGTGTGTGTGTATGCCTGCCTGCAGGGGCTGTTCTCACAATCAATGGGGAATGTTCGGCTCTCCATTGAATGTGACAGCAGTATGGGATCATCATGGGACCCCATAATTGGATTACGGCGGACCAGGATTAGGGTTTTGATAGGGAAATAAATTCAAAGAGAGGTTAAATCTTGTCTTTATTTATTGAATAATTTTCTTTTTTTATGTCTTTTAAGGTTGCTTCTGGGGAACGTCGTGGGACCTCACCATGGATTATGGCAGACCTTTTTTTTTAATTTATAATAATCAAATAAATTGGTGAACGAGGGCTGGAGTCAGGTTTTCTTTTGTTCAAATAAACTTTGTTATTCTCTTTTCAACTACTGGATTAGTATTGGTGGTGTCTGCTAGACGCCACCCATTACTAATAACAGGGCTTGATGCCAGTTGGAGCTAGCATCAACCTTATAAATTTTAACCCATTTGCCATCCCATCAGGGCAATGGAAGAGCCGGGTCCAGCACCAGAAATGGCGTATCCAATGGATGTGTCATTTCTGGGGTGGCTGTGGGTTGCTATTGTTAGGCTGGAAAGGGCCAAATAACCATGGCTCTTCCCACCCGAATAATATGAGACTCCAGTTGTCTGCTGTACCATGGTTTGTTTTAGTAAAATAGAGGGGACACCACGTAATTTTTTTTTTTAGTTTTTATTTTTTAATTTTAATTAAAAATTCAATTTTTAATTTTAACTTTTATTTTTATTTTGTAATTTTTTTTTAGTTTTTATTTTTTCTATTAAAAATAGAAAGAATTCCACACATTTTTTAAATTTTTAAATTTAAAAAATGTGTGGAATTCTTTCTATTTTTAATAACCAGCCAAGGTACAGCAGACAGTTGAGAGTTGCAGCCTGCAGCTGCTGTTACTGTGCTGGATATGAAAATTGGGGGGGACCCCACATACATTTTTTTTAATTAAAAAATAAAAATGCTGTAAAACAGCTGGTTAATATAGCTACTTCTAGGTCTACATTATTATTCTTTCTGTCTATTTCATATGTACTTTCTTATTTTCTTTCTTAATATCTCTCTATCTATCTTATATTTTCTGTCCATTTATCGTATGTGTTCTATCTATATATTTTATCTATCTATCTATCATCTATCTATCTATCTATCTATCTATCTAATCTGTTCTATCTATTATCTATCTAACTTATCTGTTCAATCCATTTTATCTGTTCTATCTATTTTTCTATCTGTATTTATAATTTTTCAGGCTTTGCCCATCTTTTACGCATTAAAAAACCATTCATTTCAGTATCATGAATTTTTTACCAGTACCAGTCACACGGATATCACACGGATGTCACACGTATGCAAACACGGACATCACACGAACGGCACATATTTGACACACAGATGTCCATACCAGTACATGTGGCTTGCACCTGTTTAAACACGGACGTCTGAAAGGTGCCTTAATATGCTTGGATACAGCACTCTGTGAACAGTCAGCTTCTTTAGCAATGACCTTTTGTGGCTTACCCCCCTTGTGGAGTGTGTCAATGACTGCCTTTTGGACATCTGTCAAATCAGCAGTCTTCCCCATGATTGTGTAGCCTACTGAACCAGACTAAGGGGTACTGCACACAAAGCGAGATCGCTACTGAGATCGCTGCTGAGTCACGTTTTTTGTGACGCAGCAGTGACCTCATTAGCGATCTCGCTGTGTGTGACACTGAGCAGCGATCTGGCCCCTGCTGTGAGACTGCTGCTCGTTACACACAGCCCTGGTTCGTTTTTTTATTGTTGCTCTCCCGCTGATAAGCACACATCGCTGTGTGTGACAGCGAGAGAGCAACAATCCTGAATGTGCAGGGAGCAGGAGCCGGCGTCTGACAGCCTGCGGTAAGCTGTAACCAAGGTAAACATCGGGTAACCAAGGTGGATACCCGATATTTACCTTCGTTACCAGCCTCCGCAGCTCTCATGCTGCCAGTGCCAGTTCCTGCTCCCTGCACACGCTAAGCTAAGCGGTGTGCACTGGTAACTAAGGCAAACATCGGGTAACCATACCCAATGTTTACTTTAGTTACCAGTGTCCGCAGCTTCGAGACGCCGGCTCCGTGCAAGTGCAGCGTCGCTTGCACGTCGCTGCTGGCTGGGGCTGGTCACTGGTCGCTGGTGAGATCTGCCTGTTTGACAGCTCACCAGCGACCATGTAGCGATGCAGCAGCGATCCTGACCAGGTCAGATCGCTGGTGGGATCGCTGCTGCATCGCTAAAGTGTGACGGTACCCTAAGGGATCATTTTAACTTAGGAAGCCTTTGCAGGTGTTTTGTGGTAATTATTCTAATTTTCTGAGATAATCACTTTTGAGTTTTCATTGGCTGTAAACCATAATCAACAACATTAACAGAAATAAACACTTGAAATAGATAACTCTGCTTGTAAGGATGCTATATAATATATGCATTTCCCATTTTGTATTGAATTACTGAAATAAATAACTTTTTTATGATATTCTAATTTATTGAGATGTGCACTGATCACTGCTGTTAACACATTAAATGCAATTTGGGCATCCATAGCCACACATCCCATGATGAGATTGTGGTCTGCAAATGAGTGTCATGGACCAATTTGTTATCCACTGTACTTCCATGGAAAGCCATAAGTATGCCTTTAAAGCTTAGCCTCATACTAGGCGTTACATCAAACATTATTTTCGCTATATACTGCAATTCTAAGGTGTTGTATTCTATATCAATGACAAAATTGCAGTTTCAAATACCCTAAGTAAAAAAAATATATATATTTTAAAACATGTAGAACATTTTTGTACCTTAAAAATAAAGAAATGTAACAAAAATATTTGCCATTACCACATCTGTAAAAGTCTGATCTACCAGAATATATTTACCCATACAGAAAACAGTGTAAGACAAAAAAAATTATACTTCAGAATTGTCATTTTTCTGTCACTTAACTGCCTAAAAAAAAAAATCTATCAAAACATTGTTTGTACTTTAGACACCATAATTATTCCATAATACTCAAAATTCATCTCTATGCATTTCATCTCTGTAGAAAAGGCGGCAGACTGGACAAATGTAAACACTGCGTTTGTCAAAAAAATGCATCCAAAATGCATGCATTTTGGATGCATTTTCCATGCGTTTTGCATGCGTTTTAGATGCATTTTTGACAGTGCATTCCCCCGGCAATTGAGCTCTGTTACATGCCCGCTGACAGCAGACAGACAGAGTCACGCGATGAGAATAAACTTCACCCGACTTCATTGTCATCCCGCGGCTCTGTCTGTGTGTCGCGTCCTTATTAGCGGTCACCCATGAAGGACTCACCGGTGACAGCTAATCCCCTGAGTGACTGAAGTGAGCAGCGCGATCAGCAGTGTCGTCATTCAGGTTACCCGCAGCCAGCTGGAGTCCTCCACCTAAAGGCTACTTTACACACTGCGATATCGGTCCCGATATCGCTAGTGTGGGTACCCGCCCCCATCTGTTGCGCGACACGGGCAAATCGCTGCCCATGTCGCACAACAGCCGTCACACATACTTACCTGTCCGGCGACGTCGCTGTGACTGGCGAACCGCCTCCTTTCTAAGGGTGCGGTCCGTGCGGCGTCACAGCGACGTCACTGAAGCGTCACTGAACCGCCGCCCAATAGCAGTGGAGGGGCGGAGATGAGCGGGACGTAACATCCCGCCCACCTCCTTCCTTCCGCATAGCGGCCGGGAGGCAGGTAAGGGGAGCTTCCTCGTTCCTGCGGCGTCACACGCAGCAATGTGTGCTGCCGCAGGAACGAGGAACAACTTCGTTACTGCTGCAGTAACGATTTTTGAGAATGGACCCTCGTGTCGCCGATTAGCGATTTTGCACGTTTTTGCAATGATGCAAAATCGCTTTTCTGTGTCACACGCAACGGCATCGCTAATGCGGCCGGATATGCGTCACAAATTCCGTGACCCCAACGACTCCGCATTAGCGATGTCGCAGCGTGTAAAGCCCGCTTAAGACCACAACTCACCTGTGAAGTCATCGCTGATCGTGCATCTCACTTCAGTCACACGGGCGACTTGCTGTCACAGTTGGAGGATCCAGCGGTGGCCGTGGGTAGCCTGAGTAATGACACCACTGATCGTGCGGCTCACTTCAGTTGCTGCGTGGAGCTGACAGAGAGCGGTCGTGGTCTGTGGCCACTCCTGTCAGCTTCATGTAGCAGAGCTGGATGCGTCGCGGGACCTCGTGTGGATTACGTCAGACCTGGAGGGGTATTTGGGGATTAATAAAGTGGTGACAGAGGGTGTTTTTTTTCGGGTGTATGTGTTTATTTTCTTTAAGTTACAGATTAATCATGGAAGGTATCTTAGGGAGATGCCTGCAATGATTAACCTAAAACTTAGTGGCAGCTATGGGCTGTCATTAACTCCTTATTAACCCAATTGCCACAGCACCAGGGCAATTCGGGATGAGCCGGGTAGAGTCCTGGGACTGTCGCATCTAATGCATGCGGCAATTCCGGACGGCTGCTGGCTGATATTGTTAGGCTGGGGGGCTCCCCATAACATGGAGCTCCCCATCCTGTGAATACCAGCCTTCAGCCGTGTGGCTTTACCCTGGCTGGTATCAAAATGGGGGGGACCGCACATCGTTTTTTTAAATTATTTATTTATTTATTTTACTGCACGATATAGATGCACCCACCGGCGTCTGTGATTGGTTGCAGTGAGACAGCTGTCACTCAGCGTGGAGGCGTATTTGACTGCAACCAATCATAGGCGTCGGTGGGCAAGGAAAGCAGTGAATACGAGATGGAATAATGAGCGGCCAGCATTTTCAAAAGAGGAAAAGCCGCTGGATCTTTGTGACAGCCGTACAGCGCCGCGCCGGTAAACGGGGATCGGTGAGTATGAGAGAGGGGGAGAGACCGACCGACGGACTTGAGAGAGAGACAGACAGAGAAAGAGAGAGAGAGACCGACCGATGGACAGAGAGAGAGACAGACAGAGCGACCAACTGACAGAGAAAGAGACCAACCGACAGACAGAGAGAGATTGACCGACATCGACAGACAGAGATTGATCGACATCGACAGAGAGAGACTGAAAGACCTGCGTTTTGTTTGTCAAAAAAGCATGTGGAATGCAACAAAAATGCAGGCCAAGTGCATTTTGATTGTGTTTTGATCCACATATTTGATTTTAATGGGTGGAGAAGCTACAATGAACAAAAGAAGTGACATGCTGCTTTTTTTCCACAGCGATTTTTGGCATCCGAAACGCTGCGTTTAAAAACACAGCGTGTGCATTGAATTTTCAAAGTTCTCATAGACTTTGCTGGGGAAGCAGGACACATGCAATTTGGCACTGAAATGCTGCAGTTCAAAACGCAGCGTGTGTACATAGCCCTAGAGACAAATAAAAAAACCTAAGAACATCCACTGTGCATTTATTCTTGTAGGATAGATCATAAAAAGAGGGGATCCAGGAAAAGTATTGCACTTTAATCCTATAGATATTCACAGCCTCTATGAGCTCATTTACTATCAGGCTGTATCCTTTAAGGTCCAGTCACACTAAGCAACTTACCAGCGATCCCAACAACGATAGGGATCGCTGGTAAGTTGCTAGGAGGTTGCTGGTGAGATGTCACACTGCGACGCTCCAGCGATCCCACCAGCAACCTGACCTGGCAGGGATCGCTGGAGCGTCGCTACACAAGTTGCTGGTGAGCTCACCAGCAACCAGTGACCAGCCCCCAGCGCCGCGTGGAAGATGCTGCTTGGTAACTAAGGTAAATATCGGGTAACCAACCCGATATTTACCTTGGTTACCACCGCACGGAGCTACACATGCAGAGAGCAGGGAGCAGCACACTGAGCGCTGGCTCCCTGCTCTCCTAGTTACAGCACACATCGGGTTAATTACCCGATGTGTGCTGCAGCTAAATGTGCACAGAGCAGGGAGCAGCGCACACTGAGCGCTGGCTCCTTGCTCTCCTAGTTACAGCACACATCGGGTTAATTAACCCAATGTGTGCTGCAGCTAAATGTGCACAGAGCAGGGAGCAGCGCACAATGCTTAGCGCTGGCTCCTTGCTCTCCTAGTTACAGCACACATCGGGTTAATTAACCCGATGTGTGCTGCAGCTACATGTGCACAGAGCAGGAGCCGGCACTGACAGTGAGAGCGGAGGAGGCTGGTAACTAAGGTAAATATCGGGTAACCAAGGACAGGGCTTCTTGGTTACCCGATGTTTACATTGGTTACCAGCCTCCGCAGAAGCCGGCTCCTGCTGCCTGCACATTTAGTTGTTGCTGTCTCGCTGTCACACACAGCGATCTGTGCTTCACAGCAGGACAGCAACAACTAAAAAATGGCCCAGGACATTCAGCAACAACCAACGACCTCACAGCAGGGGCCAGGTTGTTGCTGGATGTCACACACATCAACATCGCTAGCAACGTCACAAAAGTTGTTCGTTAGCAGCGATGTTGCTAGCGATGTTGCTTACTGTGACGGGGCCTTTACACACAGTGAACTATTAACAATAGCCATTGTGATACTGTCAGCTATCTTATATAAATACATAGGCAATCCTACAGTGAGCCTATAAAATAATGGCACCGTTGATGTTGTTGTAAGATGGTGGTCGAGTTCCTACCCCTGAAGACACCAAATGTGTTCTTAAATATATATATGTATGATAAGATATAAAGTAATGTTATCTATAAATGTATATTGTAAGGTATTGTAATGTATAAGATGTAGCAGAGTAGAGACTGTTACTGTATAGAGGTGCAGCAGTATTGAAGATGTAATGTACAGTATGTGTATTGGTATAAGGTGTAGTGTTATGTATTATATAACGTGTAATGCTTAATAAGGTATTATTAGTGTTACTAGAAGGTGGCCCGATTCTACGCATCGGGTATTCTAGAATTTACGTATTGTGTAGTTAATGTATGATTTTTGTTATATATATATATATATATATATATATATATATATATATATATAGATGTTGTTGTGTGTAGTTACCAAGTGTTTGTGTAGGGCGCTGTACATGTCCTGGGTGTTGTCTGGGTGTGGCGGGGGGTGAGAGCGGTGTTGTTTGTGTGTTGCGTTGTGTGTGTTGCATTGTTTGTGGAGCGCTGTGTGTCTGTAGCGTTGTGTGTGTGTTGCGCGGTTTGTGTGGGTGTGGGGTGTGTGTGTGTGTGTTTTGGTGGGAGGTATGTTTTGTGCAATGTGTGTGTTGTGCGGTATGTGCGTATATTTGTGTGTGCCGCGGTGTTTGTGTGTTGGGTGTTGTGTGTGTGCGGCGTTGTCTGTGTATGTGGGTGTCTGAGTAGGGCGGTGTTTGTGGTTCCCAGTGTGTGTGTGGTGTGTTGTGCAGTGCGTATGTGGCGGTGTGTGTGTGTGTGTTTTGGGGGGAGGTGTGCACCCCCCATTGTGCTCCATCCCCCATGCTCCCCACCCCCCATCGTGCTCCATCCCCCATGCTGCGCACCCCCCATCGTGCTCCATCCCCCATGCTGCGCACCCCCCATCGTGCTCCATCCCCCATGCTGCGCACTCCCCATTGTGCTCCATCCCCCATGCTGCGCACTCCCAAACGTGCTCCATCCCCCATGCTGCGCACACCCCATCGTGCTCCATCCCCCATGCTGCGCACTCCCCATCGTGCTCCATCCCCCATGCTGCGCACTCCCAAACGTGCTCCATTCCCCATGCTGCGCACTCCCCATCGTGCTCCATCCCCCATGCTATGCACTCCCCATCGTGCTCCATCCCCCATACTGCTCACTGCCCATCGTGCTCCATCCCCATACACGCACACACCCGATCGCATACACGCACACACACATTGACGATATTGCACATACACGCTCACACTCACAACATCCGGAGATACCACATGCTTCTGGCCATGTGATCTTCTGGCAGGTCCTGGAAGGTCACTGCACACACAGTATCGCCGCCGAGAAGCAAAGCGATATCACTAGAAGTTGTGAGTGTGTGGATGCGATCTGATGTGTGTGTGAGGTGTGTGTGAGAGTGAGTGTGATCTGATGTGTGTGTGTGTGACTGTTGTTATGTGTGTGCGTGTATGCGTGTGTGTTCCGCGGCTGCAGGACGTGGATGCGATCTGATGTGTGTGTGAGGTGTGTGTGAGAGTGAGTGTGATCTGATGTGTGTGTCTGTTGTTATGTGTGTGCGTGTGTGTGTGTTCCGCTGCTGAAGGACCTTGATGCGCTCACCTGGGAGCCGGTGTACTCTGGTAACCATGCTACACAATATTACTCGATGTGTACCATGGTTACCAGCGTACCCCGCCCCCCGCTCGCACGGGAGCCCACACCAGCGTACGCCGGCAACCCCAGCAATGCGAGGGTATGTGTCGGCTGGGTTGCCGGCGTACGCTGATGTGGGCTCTCGGGGGTACAGCACTCACCTGGGAGTCGGGGCTCCGTGTCGGTTTGGGGAATGCGTGCGAGGGGCGGGGCCAGAGCGAGCGTGCAATGCGTAAGGGGGGTGGGGCGTGGCCGAGTTGCCAATGCGTGCAGGGGGCTGGGGCGAGAGGCCAATCCATGTGGGGGCGGAGCCTGGGCGAGCGGCCAATCCGTGTGGGGGGCGGAGCCGAGGCGAGCGGCCAATCCGTGCGGGGGGCGGAGCCGAGGCGAGGCGAGCGGCCAATGAGACGCTTGTCGCGGTAAGGACAGAATTTTGGAGCAAGACAGACAGATAGACAGACAGACAGACAGACAGACAGAATAAGGCAATTATATATATAGATAGGTATGCAGCTGAAAAGTTAAATCTTCCCGGTGACAGACAGATGACAGTTGGAATTCTAGGATTAGCCAATAGGGAAAGAGCTACTGCTGAGGGAGAAAAACGGTTGGCGTGGAAACGTCAGTTAGGGGCCCAGCCTGTGACAGGAACAGACCTCAGGTCTGAGGAGAAGCAGAGCCGCATTATATGGGTGTCATGAAGAGAGGGAGACCATGAGTTTGAATAGTGTGACAAAGGAAAAGGGGGACCAACTGAGAAAGAGAAGATTACTGTGACACAGAGTGATCTAGTGGAGCTGGGTCAGCGCACTGACTGAAGGAACAAGTGACAGAGAGAGAGATAAGTCCTGGTGCAAGACAGAGCAGGACAAGGATACGAGTGAGTGTCTTAAGCGACTGTCCCTGAGACGTCTTCAGTAGCTTATAGCTTGGTCCAGCAATATTGGCGATATCCCTCTAGGAGGGTAAAGACATGGGACTGCTTGAGGAGGAGAATGACTGACTTCCAAGGACTGTGATGTAGTACTAGGCTTGGTAGTAAAAGGAAGAAAAGGACTTATGAAGGTTGGAACGACTAAAATGAATATGTACCTAATGATCCTCTGTGATATTGAAAGGTGCAAGAAGATTTGTGCCCACTATCTAATGTACATTGGTGTTGACAAGTTTATGCTCAGTAAAATGACATTTTTTATGAACTTGTGGTCTCCCTCAATGAACTGTGTACCATTTGGTCCTGGCCAGCCAAAACCACCGGCAACATGTGGCCTGCAAAGGCGTATCGCCTCCAGGGAGCAACACCTCACACCCAGCCAGGACTTCCATTTTCATGTAGCGTGCCGGGTTGCGGCAGACAAATACCTCATCCATGACTACCACCCTACGCCACGTTACACTTGGTGTAGTCGGCAGGATTGGGCCTTGATTCAGGAAAACCAGCATGAAGCGGAGAAGGCTCGATCCAGAGTGAAAACTGCAACTATTCTGCAGTCAAAAATGATGCCAGGCATAGGCACTAAGATGGCGGACAATGGCACAGGTTTAAAAGAAGACCCCGCCCATCATGGGTGGCAAGAAAGTGAAAATGAGCCAAGGTCCATGGAGCCATCCAAACGCTATGCCTGCAGGAGGAGGAACCATGCCTGGAGATGCCAGCCTGTGCTGAACAGTACCCACCCTCGGAGGGCACGATGGAAGGAGAGACCCCGCCTACCACAGAATGCTGATGGAGAAAGGACGGCAACTCGAAGGAAACGGGCAGCTGAGCCAAAATAGGCTCCACCCTAGAAGAAGGAGTTGGTATATTGAGGTCCATGTTGCACCCGTTGTGCCCTGGGACGGAGAAACAAAAATCCAGGACTTTTGTTGGCCATAGATGCCTGAAAGTTTGGTTTGTTTTTGTTTTTCTCCGGTTTACTCCACTGCTGGATTAAAGGACTGTGTTCTGTGAGTGGATTCTACACCCTTCACCACGGACTTTGCCTTTCCAGCCTGGACTCTGTCCCTATTGTCCCCATGGATTCAACCAGCCCCTGATATGGGCTCTGCTCAGTCCACTCTGGACTCTTCTTCTATGGACTTTGCCAATATTTGGAGAGAGTAGGGTGGAAGCCTGTCACTTTCCTCAGGTTGATGACAGGTGGACTGTTGTTGAGGGGCAGGGGAGGAAAGGAAACAGATAACTCGATGTGCCTGCCGAGTCAATAGTTTGAGACTTTGCCCCATTTTCAAGTTTCAAGGAAGGACTGCAGCATGTGAGCCCTTGGAACTTTTGGGTTATTGTTAAATGTTTAACGATTGTGCCCTCATCTTGGCTAGATGGGTGAACACGACTATGGTCTATGGCCTACTTCTTTAAAAGAACTTGAACACTTGTTCCAGGGTCCCAATCCAGTGGGACCAGAGTCGTACCGATTCGAAAGATGGGAGGACCCCTCTTCAGTACCGGGAATGGAGAGTGTAATTTTAAGCGTATATGTATGCCTGCTTGGTGTCTTACATTTCCAGACATGGTCGGGGACGGCCATGTTCAAGAGGGGAAGAATGTAAGATGGTGGTTGAATTCCTACCCCTGAAGACACCAAATGTGTTCTTAAATATATACATGTGATAAGATATAAAGTAATGTTATCTATAAATGTATAGTCTAAGGTATTGTAATGTATAAGATATAGCAAAGTAGAGACTGTTACTATATAGAGGTGCAGCAGTATTGAAGATGTAATGTACAGTATGTGCATTGGTATAAGGTGTAGTGTTATGTATTATATAACGTGTAATGCTTAATAAGGTATTATTAGTGTTATAGGTATGCAGCTGAAAAGTTAAATCTGCCCGGTGACAGACAGGTGACAGTTGGGATTCTAGGATTAGCCAATGGGGAAAGAGCTACTGCTGAGGGAGAAAAACGGTTAATGTGGAAACATCAGTTAGGGGCCCAGCCTGTAACAGGAACAGACCTCAGGTCTGAGGAGATGCAGAGCCGCATTACATGGGTGTCATGAAGAGAGGGAGACCATTACATAGAATAGTGTGACAAAGGAAAAGAGGGAACAACTGAGAAAGAGAAGATTACTGTGACACAGAGTGATCTAGTGGAGCTGGGACAGCGCACTGTCTGAAGGAACAAGTGACAGACAGAGAGATGAGTCCTGGTGCAAGACAGAGCAGGAGATGGAACAAAGTGAGTGTCTTAAGCGAGTGTCCCTGAGGCGTCTTCAGTAGCTTATAGCTTGGTCCAGCCATATTGGCGATACACCTCTAGGAGGGAAAAGACGTGGGACTGCTTGAGGAGGAGAATTATTGACTTCCAAGGACTGTGATGTAGTACTAGGCTTGGTAGTGAAAGGAAGAAAAGGACTTATGAAGGTTGGAACAACTAAAATGAATGTGCGCTTAATGATCCTCTGTGATATTGAAATGTGCGAGAAGACTTATGTCCACTATCTAATGTACATTGGTGTTGACAATTTTATGTTCTGTAAAATGACATTTTTTATGAACTTGTGGTCTCCCTCAATGAACTGTGTACCATCTGGTCCTGGCCAGCCAAAACAACCAGCAACATGTGGCCTGCAAAGGCGTATCGCCTCCAGAGTGCACCACACACCCAACCAGGACCTCCATTTTCATGTAGCGTGCCGGGGTGCGGCAGACAAATACTTCATCCATGACTACCACCCTGCACCACGTTACACTGTGAGCACAAATAATGTAATTAGTACCAAGGGATAATTCATCCAATATCTCACACACATTGAGAGTGGAGTCCCTATTACCACTGCTATCACCAGACTTACAATGTATAGATGCAATGTTCTTGCACTTAAGCGCATCATTATATGTGTGACCATCCCTGTTCATATAACATTATAAACTGAAAAATAAGGAGCGCTGATAGTGTAATACCAACAGATCAGTGAGGTAGATCAGGAAAAATACACTCACCTGAAAAGGTTGTGAGATAGTCACAACCACTGATAGAGCATAGGATTAGAGATGAGCGAACCGGTCGCGGTTCGGCTCGAGGTTGGTTCGCCGAACGGACCTCCCGTTCGAGTTCGGTTCGTCGAACGTTCGACGAACCGAACTCGAACTGCATAGGAAACAATGGCAGGCAATCACAAACACAGAAAAACACCTAGAAAACACCCTCAAAGGTGTCCTAAAGGTGACAAACAACTCAAACACATTGGAAAGTGACAAGGACATATACTCATGCGAAAACAAAACAGCTGGACAAGGAAAAAGAGGAGGACACACAGATATAGGCATGGCACGCCCTTCTAAAATCATGTAAAACACCGCAAGGTGACTCCAAGCGGAGTCTCCATTTTTTCCAAAAATTGGGCCACACACACACCCACCCCTTCAGTGGCAGCAGTTGTGCCCCAGTTGTACACTTCACAGCTACATTTGCATCAAGCACATTCAAAAATACGCCATTCTTATCCATCCCCAGGATGACACCGGGGTAGGTAGCAAAGTCTTTGCTGACCCATGACTTGTTCATCTTGGCTTCTTTTAAAAACAATGTAAGCAAGGGTTACTCCAAGCGGAGTCTCCCTTTTTTCCAAAAATTGGGCCACACAGACACCCACCCCATCAGTGGCAGCACTTGGGCCCTAGTTGCAAACAGGATGTTTTGATTTGCATCAAGCACATTCAAAAATACGCCATTCTTATCCGTCCCCAGGATGACACCGGGGTAGGTAGCAAAGTCTTTCCTGATCCCAGCTCTGTTCATCTTGGCTTCTTTTAAAAACACATCAAGCAAGGGTTACTCCAAGCGGAGTCTCCCTTTTTTTCCAAAAATTGGGCCACACAGACACCCACCCCATCAGTGGCAGCACTTGGGCCCTAGTTGCAAACAGGATGTTTTGATTTGCATCAAGCACATTCAAAAATACGCCATTCTTATCCGTCCCCAGGATGACACCGGGGTAGGTAGCAAAGTCTTTGCTGATCCCAGCTCTGTTCATCTTGGCTTCTTTTAAAAACACATCAAGCAAGGGTTACTCCAAGCGGAGTCTCCCTTTTTTTCCAAAAATTGGGCCACACAGACACCCACCCCATCAGTGGCAGCACTTGGGCCCTAGTTGCAAACAGGATGTTTTGATTTGCATCAAGCACATTCAAAAATACGCCATTCTTATCCGTCCCCAGGATGACACCGGGGTAGGTAGCAAAGTATTTCCTGATCCCAGCTCTGTTCATCTTGGCTTCTTTTAAAAACACATCAAGCAAGGGTTACTCCAAGCGGAGTCTCCCTTTTTTTCCAAAAATTGGGCCACACAGACACCCACCCCATCAGTGGCAGCACTTGGGCCCTAGTTGTACACTTCACAGCTACATTTGCATCAATCACATTCAAAAATACCCCATAATTAACCGTCCCCAGGATGACACCGGGGTAGGTAGCAAAGTCTTTGCTGACCCATGACTTGTTCATCTTGGCTTCTTTTAAAAACAATGTAAGCAAGGGTTACTCCAAGCGGAGTCTCCCTTTTTTCCAAAAATTGGGCCACACAGACACCCACCCCATCAGTGGCAGCACTTGGGCCCTAGTTGCAAACAGGATGTTTTGATTTGCATCAAGCACATTCAAAAATACGCCATTCTTATCCGTCCCCAGGATGACACCGGGGTAGGTAGCAAAGTCTTTGCTGACCCATGACTTGTTCATCTTGGCTTCTTTTAAAAACAATGTAAGCAAGGGTTACTCCAAGCGGAGTCTCCCTTTTTTCCAAAAATTGGGCCACACAGACACCCACCCCATCAGTGGCAGCACTTGGGCCCTAGTTGCAAACAGGATGTTTTGATTTGCATCAAGCACATTCAAAAATACGCCATTCTTATCCGTCCCCAGGATGACACCGGGGTAGGTAGCAAAGTCTTTCCTGATCCCAGCTCTGTTCATCTTGGCTTCTTTTAAAAACACATCAAGCAAGGGTTACTCCAAGCGGAGTCTCCCTTTTTATCCAAAAATTGGGCCACACAGACACCCACCCCATCAGTGGCAGCACTTGGGCCCTAGTTGTACACTTCACAGCTACATTTGCATCAATCACATTCAAAAATACCCCATAATTAACCATCCCCAGGATGACACCGGGGTAGGTAGCAAAGTCTTTGCTGACCCATGACTTGTTCATCTTGGCTTCTTTTAAAAACAATGTAAGCAAGGGTTACTCCAAGCGGAGTCTCCCTTTTTTCCAAAAATTGGGCCACACAGACACCCACCCCATCAGTGGCAGCACTTGGGCCCTAGTTGCAAACAGGATGTTTTGATTTGCATCAAGCACATTCCAAATCCACAAGCATTTACTCTCCCCAGGATGACACAGGGGTAGTAAATTCCTTCTGGATCCATGACTTGTTCATTTTGATGAACGTCAGTCTGTCCACATTGTCACTGGACAGACGCGTGCGCTTATCTGTCAGCACACACCCAGCAGCACTGAATACACGTTCAGAGACAACGCTGGCAGCTGGACACGACAAAATCTCCAAGGCGTAACTGGAGAGCTCTGGCCATTTTTCTATGTTTGAAGCCCAAAAGGAGCAAGGCTCCAGTTGCACAGTCATGGCATCGATGTTCATTTGGAGATACTCCTGTATCATCCTCTCCAGCCGTTGAGTATGTGTCAGACTTGTTGTCTCTGGTGGCCTTGCAAAAGAGGGTCTAAAAAAATTATGAAAAGATTCCATAAAATTGCTGTTACCGGCACCAGATACGGTCCTACTGGTACGGGTAGACTGGTGAAGATGACGAGACCGTCCCATGTTTGTCAAGTTACAACTGGGAGATTCCCTCCCTGCACCTGCACGGTTGTTTGGTGGAAAAGCGGATCTAAGATCGAGTAACAGCTTCTGCTGATACTCCTGCATACGTGCGTCCCTTTCTATGGCTGGAATTATGTCACAAAATTTGGACTTGTACCGGGGATCTAATAGTGTGGCAATCCAGTAGTCATCATCACTTCTAATTTTGACAATACGACTGTCATGTTGGAGGTAGTGCAACAAAAAGGCACTCATGTGTCTTGCGCAGCCATGCGGACCAAGTCCACGCTGTGTTTGTGGCATAGAGGTGCTACCCGTTCTTTCTTCCTCTGACATCTCCCCCCAACCTCTTTCAACTGAAATTTGACCAAGGTCTCCCTCATCCGCTGAGTCTTCCATGTCCATGGACAGTTCGTCCTCCATTTCTTCATGTTCTCCTGCACCTTGCTCAACATTTCGCCTGCTACTATGCGCCCTTGTCGATCCCTGTTCCCCATGGTCCCATGCCTGCTGCGTTGGTGATGATGAACGTCTGGACCTTGGTGATGTTGTTGTCCCTTGCACATATGAATCCTCCTGTAGTTCCTCCCCTTCATGTTGTCCCACCCCCTGACTCCGAATAGTGTTTAGCGTGTGCTCCAGCATGTAAATGACTGGAATCGTCATGCTGATAATGGCATTGTCAGAGCTAAACATATTCGTCGCCATGTCGAAACTGTGCAGAAGGGTGCATAGGTCCTTGATCTGAGACCACTCCATCAGGGTGATCTGCCCCACCTCTGCATCTCGTTGGCCCAGGCTATACGTCATGACGTATTGCACCAGGGCTCTGCGGTGCTGCCACAGTCGCTGTAACATGTGGAGAGTTGAATTCCAGCGTGTCGCCACATCGCATTTCAGGCGATGAACCGGCAGGCCGAAAGACTTCTGTAGCGATGCAAGTCGCTCAGCTGCGGCGCTTGAACGCCGGAAGTGAGCAGACAGTTTTCGTGCCCTGTTCAGAAGGCCATCTAGGCCGGGATAGTGTGTTAAAAATTGCTGCACGACAAGGTTCAACACGTGAGCCATACAAGGTACGTGTGTCACCTTGCCCAGGCGAAGGGCCGCACCCAGGTTTGCAGCATTGTCGCACACGGCCTTACCAGGCTGCAGGTTGAGTGGAGACAACCATTTATTAAACTCGGACCGCAGAGCTGACCACAACTCCTCAGCTGTGTGACTCTTATTACCAAGACATGTCAAGCTAAAGACCGCCTGATGCCGTTGCGCTCGGCTGCCAGCATAGTAATGAGGCGTGCGTGATTCCTTCTGCGCAGTGAGAACGCTGGTGGCCTGACCAGGCAGGCTTGGGGCGGAGGTGGAGGACCCAGATGAGGTGGAGGATGCAGAAGCTGTGGCGGAACTTGGACAGACAGAGGATTGACACACAAGTCGTGGGGACGGCAAGACTTGTGCAGCAGACCCTTCACCATCTATCACCATAGTTACCCAGTGCCCAGTCAGCGACATGTAACGTCCCTGTCCATGCTTACTGGTCCAAGTATCGGTGGTGAAATGCACCCGTTCACAAACAGAGTTTCTCAAGGAAGCGGTGATGTTGTGTGCGACATGCTGGTGTAGCGCGGGCACACCTTTCTTAGAGAAGTAGTGGTGACTAGGCATCTGGTACTGGGGCACAGCGACAGACATAAGGTCTCTAAAATCCTGTGTGTCCACTAGGCGGAAAGGCAGCATTTCGGTAGCCAACAGCTTACAGAGGGATAGAGTCAACCTCTTAGCTTTGTCATGGGTCGGAGGAAGTGGCCTTTTATTTGACCACATCTGAGGGACAGAGATCTGGCTGCTGTGTGTAGACGGTGTTGAGTAGGGTGTCCCTGGAAAAATGCAGGTTTGTGAGGAAAGTGCAGGCGGAGACATGATGTTGCCTTCATCCAACGTTGGTGCTATCGATGTCTGAGAGAGCTGTACACACTCACTTGTTTCCCCTTCCAAACCAACTGACGACCTTACAAGCAAACTGCCTGTTGCGGTTACAGTGGTGGAAGTTTTGCGTGGAAAAACAGGTGTGACAGCTGTCCCCACAGTCCTAGAAGATGAAGAGCGCGCGGATGCACTGGAAGGGGCGGACGGTGGATGGTTCGCTCCGCTAGCCGGCATTGCAGCACGGTGAGCTTCCCACCGGGACTTATGATATTTATTCATGTGACGATTCATGGAAGAAGTTGTCAAACTGCTGAGGTTTTGACCTCTACTAACAG
The DNA here is from genome assembly GCF_048569485.1 of Anomaloglossus baeobatrachus. Taxonomy (NCBI): domain Eukaryota; kingdom Metazoa; phylum Chordata; class Amphibia; order Anura; family Aromobatidae; genus Anomaloglossus; species Anomaloglossus baeobatrachus. The sequence continues at coordinate 398,586,485 of NC_134355.1, forward strand.
AATCATGACAAATGTTACATATCACATGAGTTGGGCGATCTTTTTCGATGTGAAAAAAGGCCCAGGCTAGGCAAGGCTTAGAGGCCATGCGACCTGTTGATCCACCCCGAATAATGATCATAGGCAGAGTGGTGGCTGAGGATGCAGTTGTAGACGTGCTACCAGTGCTCCGACTCTGTCCAGGAAGGCGCAAGGTAACTTCGTCGTCGGTTGCATCCTCCTCCACCGCCTCTGTTGACCTCCTCGAGTGCCTGACTGGGGGTTGACAGTAGGTGGGATCTAGAACGTCATCATCAATTGTTGTGTTCGCACTCCCCTCCCCCTCAGACCGAGCCTCTTCTTGCCCTGACCGAATATTTAAGTTGTCATCCCAATCGGGTATCTGCGTCTCATCTTCATCAGTATGTTCCTCATTGTCTATAACCACAGGTGTTACAGTTTGTGACAAAGGGTCAACATTATGCTCAGAAACTTGGTCCTCACGGCCTGAATCTGAGTCACAAAGGTTCTGGGCATCACTGCAGACCATTTCCTGTTCTGTACTCACTGTAGCTTGGGAGCAGACCTCTGATTGCAACGCAGGCAGACGTGCTGCAAATGTCTTGGCACTAGTGGGACTATAGCAAAGTCCAATAGCCACGTATAGGATGCCACTAGGTACACTGAGTGTGTGCTAGTATAATGGCTTAGTTATAATTAGTTGGAGTGTGCAACGCAGGCAGACGTGCTGCAAATGTCTTGGCACTAGTGGGACTATAGCAAAGTCCAATAGCCACGTATAGGATGCCACTAGGTACACTGAGTGTGTGCTAGTATAATGGCTTAGTTATAATTAGTTGGAGTGTGCAACGCAGGCAGACGTGCTGCAAATGTCTTGGCACTAGTGGGACTATAGCAAAGTCCAATAGCCACGTATAGGATGCCACTAGGTACACTGAGTGTGTGCTAGTATAATGGCTTAGTTATAATTAGTTGGAGTGTGCAACGCAGGCAGACGTGCTGCAAATGTCTTGGCACTAGTGGGACTATAGCAAAGTCCAATAGCCACGTATAGGATGCCACTAGGTACACTGAGTGTGTGCTAGTATAATGGCTTAGTTATAATTAGTTGGAGTGTGCAACGCAGGCAGACGTGCTGCAAATGTCTTGGCACTAGTGGGACTATAGCAAAGTCCAATATCCACGTATAGGATGCCACTAGGTTCACTGAGTGTGTGCTAGTATAATGGCTTAGTTATAATTAGTTGGAGTGTGCAACGCAGGCAGATGCGCTCTGCAAATGTCTTGGCACTAGTAGGACTATAGCAAAGTCCAATAGCCACGTATAGGATGCCACTAGGTACACTGAGTGTGTGCTAGTATAATGGCTTAGTTATAATTAGTTGGAGTGTGCAACGCAGGCAGACGTGCTGCAAATGTCTTGGCACTAGTGGGACTATAGCAAAGTCCAATAGCCACGTATAGGATGCCACTAGGTACACTGAGTGTGTGCTAGTATAATGGCTTAGTTATAATTAGTTGGAGTGTGCAACGCAGGCAGACGTGCTGCAAATGTCTTGGCACTAGTGGGACTATAGCAAAGTCCAATAGCCACGTATAGGATGCCACTAGGTACACTGAGTGTGTGCTAGTATAATGGCTTAGTTATAATTAGTTGGAGTGTGCAACGCAGGCAGACGTGCTGCAAATGTCTTGGCACTAGTGGGACTATAGCAAAGTCCAATAGCCACGTATAGGATGCCACTAGGTACACTGAGTGTGTGCTAGTATAATGGCTTAGTTATAATTAGTTGGAGTGTGCAACGCAGGCAGACGTGCTGCAAATGTCTTGGCACTAGTGGGACTATAGCAAAGTCCAATAGCCACGTATAGGATGCCACTAGGTACACTGAGTGTGTGCTAGTATAATGGCTTAGTTATAATTAGTTGGAGTGTGCAACGCAGGCAGACGTGCTGCAAATGTCTTGGCACTAGTGGGACTATAGCAAAGTCCAATAGCCACGTATAGGATGCCACTAGGTACACTGAGTGTGTGCTAGTATAATGGCTTAGTTATAATTAGTTGGAGTGTGCAACGCAGGCAGACGTGCTGCAAATGTCTTGGCACTAGTGGGACTATAGCAAAGTCCAATAGCCACGTATAGGATGCCACTAGGTACACTGAGTGTGTGCTAGTATAATGGCTTAGTTATAATTAGTTGGAGTGTGCAACGCAGGCAGACGTGCTGCAAATGTCTTGGCACTAGTGGGACTATAGCAAAGTCCCACTAGTGTCCACTAGGCGGAAAGGCAGCATTTCGGTAGCCAACAGCTTACAGAGGGATAGAGTCAACCTCTTAGCTTTGTCATGGGTCGGAGGAAGTGGCCTTTTATTTGACCACATCTGAGGGACAGAGATCTGGCTGCTGTGTGTAGACGGTGTTGAGTAGGGTGTCCCTGGAAAAATGCAGGTTTGTGAGGAAAGTGCAGGCGGAGACATGATGTTGCCTTCATCCAACGTTGGTGCTATCGATGTCTGAGAGAGCTGTACACACTCACTTGTTTCCCCTTCCAAACCAACTGACGACCTTACAAGCAAACTGCCTGTTGCGGTTACAGTGGTGGAAGTTTTGCGTGGAAAAACAGGTGTGACAGCTGTCCCCACAGTCCTAGAAGATGAAGAGCGCGCGGATGCACTGGAAGGGGCGGGCGGTGGATGGTTCGCTCCGCTAGCCGGCATTGCAGCACGGTGAGCTTCCCACCGGGACTTATGATATTTATTCATGTGACGATTCATGGAAGAAGTTGTCAAACTGCTGAGGTTTTGACCTCTACTAACAGAATCATGACAAATGTTACATATCACATGAGTTGGGCGATCTTTTTCGATGTGAAAAAAGGCCCAGGCTAGGCAAGGCTTAGAGGCCATGCGACCTGTTGATCCACCCCGAATAATGCTCATAGGCAGAGTGGTGGCTGAGGATGCAGTTGTAGACGTGCTACCAGTGCTCCGACTCTGTCCAGGAAGGCGCAAGGTAACTTCGTCGTCGGTTGCATCCTCCTCCACCGCCTCTGTTGACCTCCTCGAGTGCCTGACTGGGGGTTGACAGTAGGTGGGATCTAGAACGTCATCATCAATTGTTGTGTTCGCACTCCCCTCCCCCTCAGACCGAGCCTCTTCTTGCCCTGACCGAATATTTAAGTTGTCATCCCAATCGGGTATCTGCGTCTCATCTTCATCAGTATGTTCCTCATTGTCTATAACCACAGGTGTTACAGTTTGTGACAAAGGGTCAACATTATGCTCAGAAACTTGGTCCTCACGGCCTGAATCTGAGTCACAAAGGTTCTGGGCATCACTGCAGACCATTTCCTGTTCTGTACTCACTGTAGCTTGGGAGCAGACCTCTGATTCCCAGGCTATAGTGTGACTGAACAGCTCTGCAGACTCAGCCATCTCAGTTCCACCATACTGTGCAGGGCTGATGGAGACTTCAGAGCTGGGAGAAATCAAGTGTGATTGGGATGACAACTCAGAGGAATGGTGTTTTTTGGATGCGGTACTTGAAGTGGCTGAGAGGGCACTTGTTGGACCACTTGAGATCCATTCAAGCATTTTCCTTTTTTGCCCATCATCTACCTTTGTTCCTCTTGTTCGTGTCCGTAAAAAAGGGAGCACATCGGATTGTCCACAATAAGTAGTAGACATCTTACTTTTGCTAGTAGATGGTCTATCTTCAGCAGATGATAATGGAGCTTTGGCACCTTCCCCACTGACAAAACCTTTTTTGCCTTTTCCACCACGCCTCTTCCCCTTTCCACCAGCATCTGTCATTTTGCCACTCATGTTGATTGCGACAAGATTGTGGACTGAAAATGTGGTAGTAAAAATTGAGAGGTGGTGAAGATTGCAGTGGTGGTCTAGCTTTATTAACAGCAGAATAATAAAGAATAAATATCCCTGACAATGTAACTTAGTTATAATTCGTTGGAGTGTGCAACGCAGGCAGACGTGCTGCAAATGTCTTGGCACTAGTGGGACTATAGCAAAGTCCAATAGCCACGTATAGGATGCCACTAGGTTCACTGAGTGTGTGCTAGTATAATGGCTTAGTTATAATTAGTTGGAGTGTGCAACGCAGGCAGATGCGCTCTGCAAATGTCTTGGCACTAGTAGGACTATAGCAAAGTCCAATAGCCACGTATAGGATGCCACTAGGTACACTGAGTGTGTGCTAGTATAATGGCTTAGTTATAATTAGTTGGAGTGTGCAACGCAGGCAGACGTGCTGCAAATGTCTTGGCACTAGTGGGACTATAGCAAAGTCCAATAGCCACGTATAGGATGCCACTAGGTACACTGAGTGTGTGCTAGTATAATGGCTTAGTTATAATTAGTTGGAGTGTGCAACGCAGGCAGACGTGCTGCAAATGTCTTGGCACTAGTGGGACTATAGCAAAGTCCAATAGCCACGTATAGGATGCCACTAGGTACACTGAGTGTGTGCTAGTATAATGGCTTAGTTATAATTAGTTGGAGTGTGCAACGCAGGCAGACGTGCTGCAAATGTCTTGGCACTAGTGGGACTATAGCAAAGTCCAATAGCCACGTATAGGATGCCACTAGGTACACTGAGTGTGTGCTAGTATAATGGCTTAGTTATAATTAGTTGGAGTGTGCAACGCAGGCAGACGTGCTGCAAATGTCTTGGCACTAGTGGGACTATAGCAAAGTCCAATAGCCACGTATAGGATGCCACTAGGTACACTGAGTGTGTGCTAGTATAATGGCTTAGTTATAATTAGTTGGAGTGTGCAACGCAGGCAGACGTGCTGCAAATGTCTTGGCACTAGTGGGACTATAGCAAAGTCCAATAGCCACGTATAGGATGCCACTAGGTACACTGAGTGTGTGCTAGTATAATGGCTTAGTTATAATTAGTTGGAGTGTGCAACGCAGGCAGACGTGCTGCAAATGTCTTGGCACTAGTGGGACTATAGCAAAGTCCAATAGCCACGTATAGGATGCCACTAGGTACACTGAGTGTGTGCTAGTATAATGGCTTAGTTATAATTAGTTGGAGTGTGCAACGCAGGCAGACGTGCTGCAAATGTCTTGGCACTAGTGGGACTATAGCAAAGTCCAATAGCCACGTATAGGATGCCACTAGGTACACTGAGTGTGTGCTAGTATAATGGCTTAGTTATAATTAGTTGGAGTGTGCAATGCAGGCAGACGTGCTGCAAATGTCTTGGCACTAGTGGGACTATAGCAAAGTCCAATAGCCACGTATAGGATGCCACTAGGTACACTGAGTGTGTGCTAGTATAATGGCTTAGTTATAATTAGTTGGAGTGTGCAATGCAGGCAGACGTGCTGCAAATGTCTTGGCACTAGTGGGACTATAGCAAAGTCCAATAGCCACGTATAGGATGCCACTAGGTTCACTGAGTGTGTGCTAGTATAATGGCTTAGTTATAATTAGTTGGAGTGTGCAACGCAGGCAGATGCGCTCTGCAAATGTCTTGGCACTAGTAGGACTATAGCAAAGTCCAATAGCCACGTATAGGATGCCACTAGGTACACTGAGTGTGTGCTAGTATAATGGCTTAGTTATAATTAGTTGGAGTGTGCAACGCAGGCAGACGTGCTGCAAATGTCTTGGCACTAGTGGGACTATAGCAAAGTCCAATAGCCACGTATAGGATGCCACTAGGTACACTGAGTGTGTGCTAGTATAATGGCTTAGTTATAATTAGTTGGAGTGTGCAACGCAGGCAGACGTGCTGCAAATGTCTTGGCACTAGTGGGACTATAGCAAAGTCCAATATCCACGTATAGGATGCCACTAGGTTCACTGAGTGTGTGCTAGTATAATGGCTTAGTTATAATTAGTTGGAGTGTGCAACGCAGGCAGATGCGCTCTGCAAATGTCTTGGCACTAGTAGGACTATAGCAAAGTCCAATAGCCACGTATAGGATGCCACTAGGTACACTGAGTGTGTGCTAGTATAATGGCTTAGTTATAATTAGTTGGAGTGTGCAACGCAGGCAGACGTGCTGCAAATGTCTTGGCACTAGTGGGACTATAGCAAAGTCCAATAGCCACGTATAGGATGCCACTAGGTACACTGAGTGTGTGCTAGTATAATGGCTTAGTTATAATTAGTTGGAGTGTGCAACGCAGGCAGACGTGCTGCAAATGTCTTGGCACTAGTGGGACTATAGCAAAGTCCAATAGCCACGTATAGGATGCCACTAGGTACACTGAGTGTGTGCTAGTATAATGGCTTAGTTATAATTAGTTGGAGTGTGCAACGCAGGCAGACGTGCTGCAAATGTCTTGGCACTAGTGGGACTATAGCAAAGTCCAATAGCCACGTATAGGATGCCACTAGGTACACTGAGTGTGTGCTAGTATAATGGCTTAGTTATAATTAGTTGGAGTGTGCAACGCAGGCAGACGTGCTGCAAATGTCTTGGCACTAGTGGGACTATAGCAAAGTCCAATAGCCACGTATAGGATGCCACTAGGTACACTGAGTGTGTGCTAGTATAATGGCTTAGTTATAATTAGTTGGAGTGTGCAACGCAGGCAGACGTGCTGCAAATGTCTTGGCACTAGTGGGACTATAGCAAAGTCCAATAGCCACGTATAGGATGCCACTAGGTACACTGAGTGTGTGCTAGTATAATGGCTTAGTTATAATTAGTTGGAGTGTGCAACGCAGGCAGACGTGCTGCAAATGTCTTGGCACTAGTGGGACTATAGCAAAGTCCAATAGCCACGTATAGGATGCCACTAGGTACACTGAGTGTGTGCTAGTATAATGGCTTAGTTATAATTAGTTGGAGTGTGCAACGCAGGCAGACGTGCTGCAAATGTCTTGGCACTAGTGGGACTATAGCAAAGTCCAATAGCCACGTATAGGATGCCACTAGGTTCACTGAGTGTGTGCTAGTATAATGGCTTAGTTTAAAAAACTTGGAGTGTGCAATGCAGGCAGATGTGCTCTGCTAATGTCTTTGCACTAGTGGGACTATAGCAAAGTCCAATAGCCACGTATAGGATGCCACTAGGTACACTGAGTGTGTGCTAGTATAATGGCTTAGTTATAATTAGTTGGAGTGTGCAACGCAGGCAGATGCGCTCTGCAAATGTCTTGGCACTAGTGGGACTATAGCAAAGTCCAATAGCCACGTATAGGATGCCACTAGGTTCACTGAGTGTGTGCTAGTATAATGGCTTAGTTATAATTAGTTGGAGTGTGCAACGCAGGCAGATGCGCTCTGCAAATGTCTTGGCACTAGTAGGACTATAGCAAAGTCCAATAGCCACGTATAGGATGCCACTAAAAAACACTTAGTGTGTGCAAGTATAATGGCTTAGTTATAATTAGTTGGAGTGTGCAACGCAGGCAGATGCGCTCTGCAAATGTCTTGGCACTAGTGGGACTATAGCAAAGTCCAATAGCCACGTATAGGATGCCACTAGGTACACTGAGTGTTTGCTAGTAAAATTGCTTAGTTTAAAAAAGTTGTAGTGTGCAATGCAGGCAGACGTGCTCTGCAAATGTCTTTGCACTAGTGGGACTATAGCAAAGTCCAATAGCCACGTATAGGATGCCACTAGGTACACTGAGTGTTTGCTAGTAAAATTGCTTAGTTTAAAAAACTTGGAGTGTGCAATGTAGGCAGATGTGCTCTGCTAATGTCTTTGCACTAGTGGGACTATAGCAAAGTCCAATAGCCACGTATAGGATGCCACTAGGTACACTGAGTGTGTGCTAGTATAATGGCTTAGTTATAATTCGTTGGAGTGTGCAACGCAGGCAGATGCGCTCTGCAAATGTCTTGGCACTAGTGGGACTATAGCAAAGTCCAATAGCCACGTATAGGATGCCACTAGGTACACTGAGTGTTTGCTAGTAAAATTGCTTAGTTTAAAAAAGTTGTAGTGTGCAATGCAGGCAGACGTGCTCTGCAAATGTCTTTGCACTAGTGGGACTATAGCAAAGTCCAATAGCCACGTATAGGATGCCACTAGGTACACTGAATGTTTGCTAGTATAATGGCTTACTTAGAATGAGTTGGAGTGTGCAGAGGACAAGAGGGTACAGTGGCAGGATTGTGGTGCTCTGGGTAGAGGAATGGAAGCCTGCCTTTCTATTCCCTCCTAATGGTGAAATGCAGGGAGGAAATCCCTGACCTGGGCTACACAGACGCTGTTGCTGTTTGCAGGACCTGTCACTTATGGCTCTCTGACCCTGCCGCTTTGAGCCCTTAAAAGGACTGCTAGAATGTGCTCTCCCTAAGCTGTCTAACGCTGTGTATGCAGCGCATACAGCTGTATCGGCTATAGGACTCAGGAGGACGGAGCTGCGACACTGATGTCTGACACCAAAGACGCAGAAGGCAGATAATGGCGTTCGTGAAGAAAATGTCCGGTTTTATAATGCAGGGACATGTGACATGCAGATCCTATCACACATGCCGTTGCTTCTCTGGCTCAAAGTCCACTTAGGTGTGTGTGTGTCTGTGATTGGCTGACATGCTGGCCCGCCCCACAAGACGCGCGCGCTTAGGGAAGGAAGACAAGAAAAAAAAAAAAAAAATGGCGATCGCCATTATAGAAACAGCAGTGATCTGAAGGCGCTGTTCACGCACACTATACATACACGTCTACGCGTTTCGAGGATACACCTCTTCTTCAGGACCAGTGCATCAACATAGTATACTATGTTGATGCACTGGTCCTGAAAAAGAGGTGTATCCTCGAAACGCGTAGACCGATGGAATAAAAGAATACGTTTATAACATCAACGTGCTACATCTTCATTTTGGCTGATGCGCGGCATTAACCCCCTCTTCACTCTGATTTGTATGCATATAACATTATAGGTATATAAGCACTATGCCTGTCACGTTAAGATCAACCCTATTAGCATGATATTCCCTATTTTGATCTTATTTACACTATGCCTTTGGTTAACTTTCCTACCATATTAGCCCCAGTACCTTCAAAAAATCCCTCATTATGTACTGTGTTGTACATTCATAAACGGTGGCCGCAATACCATGTGCAGAAATTTACTATGAAGGCTACTATGTTAATCATGTTATTGGATGCACATGTTATAAATATGCAGGATGCTTAAGGTTAGGGATGAGAAACCCAAACTGTAAAGTTTGTTCGAGACATCTTGTGTTTGGTGCTGAGACCGAACACAGATTTTTTACTGTACTTCTTGTTCCTGTTTGGGTTTGTCACCCAAATAAAGTTTGTTTAAAGGTTGCAGAACAGCCAATCATCAAGCTTTTACCAAGTATTAGCATGGCTGTGATTGTTCAGCGCACCCCATGACTATGCCTGTATAAACGCCAGATCACGAGCAGCACAGCTATTCTGCTTTGACTAGTATATTGAGAGTATGTTGTTGGTGTGAAGGACAGTGTTAGGTACTGTTAGGAAAGAAAAAAAGACATTTAAGGGATAGGACACTGTAGAATTGTGGGACAGTGATAGGTGCATGTAATTCTAAAGCAAATACAGTGCTGCATCACGCAGCTTTGCATAGTGGTTAAAAGCAGCAGCATACAGTGAAATCTATTAGCCCAAACTACCAAAAAATAATGTTTACCATCATGCTTTCCTGTGTGTATATCTCTGAAACCTTATACTGCGTTGCATCATGCAGTTTTGCATAGCAGTCAAAAACAGCAGCGTACAGTCAGTATAAGCTATTAGCTCAACATATCAAAAAACAGAGCGTTTTCCAACGTGACTTCATATGTCAATATCTCTAAAACCTGATACTGAGTTATATCACGCAGTTTTGCGAATCGATCACAGCAGTGTACAGGCAGTGTAATCTATTAGCCCAAACTATCAAAAAATAATGTTTTCCAGCGTGCCTTGCTGTGAGAATATCTCTGAAACCTTATACTGCATTGCATTACAAAGCTTTGTGTAGTGGTCAAAAACAGCAGCGTAGTGGCTTTGTTGTAATCGTTTTATATACAGTATACAGGCAGTCTAATAATCTGAACTTGTTTTTGTGCCAAAGAATGAGAAGAACATCTAATAGGGGATGTGGCTGGGGTGTTGCTGCTGGTGGTGTAGCTGCTTCAGGGTGAGGATGTTGTAAATTTGTGTGTGCTGTGCTCCAAACTGAAACACCTTCCTCCTTTACATGCAGGCTGCTGGCTGGTCTTTGTCATTTCTTAGACCTAAATACCCTTGCGCGAATGGTGAGACCAAACATCTTGAGGTGGTTTTAGATTACATGGCTACCAGTGCCTCCAATTCCTTTGCATTGTCTTCCACCCGGTCTACTCATGAAAGCTCAGAGTCATCTCCTACGTTTCATGATAAATTTCGCCTTAACATAGGGGAAAGAGTAAACCCAAACACAGAGGACACACAAAACTCCATTCTCACTACAGAGGAAAGGATGGAATATCAAGGAGTAGTTTCTGCAGCCAAACACAGCGACCTTCTACAGCTGAACACCACAGGGTTGTCTGTCAACTGTGACACTCCTGTGACCAAGGAAAAGTGTTGTGGAGCTATGATAACAATCTGTATTACAACACTGTGCAAGACTAATAGATCTCAGGCAATCTTGGCTGTATGGGTCAACCGGGTAAAGAGGCTGTTTATGGGCCTTTTTAATAAAAAAAGGTTTTCTGGAGGTGGAAATCTGTAAATTTTAAACTGCAATACACCTCCTGAGCTTGGCTAACATCAGCAAATTCTTGCAGCAGTGACTGCCAAGTGACTGCCAAGTTCCCCTGACTGTTACCAGTGGTGATTACTGGGTGGCCACTCTGCTGGGTGCCCACTACTACATCAAGGTGCCATGGTTACTTCCATCACTGAAGTGTAGCCGAGTCCCTGGGATAGACCCTGATCAACAAAGGTGAGCCGATTCAAGTCTAAATGGCTGGAACTGTCAGTAGCAAGACTAGCTGGCATACTCATTTGAAAACAAACAAAGCAGTGGGAACTTCAAAAAGTCAGTTGCCTGTCCCTTACTGTTTTTGAGCACTCTGTTGGATGGGGTTCCATAGCTCTTCTCTGTTTTAATTGGGTACTGTGTGGTGGATCTCAGCAATGACAGCAGTGAGGGTCAACCAGGTAAACAGGCTGTTTCAGGGCCTTTTATATAATTCACTGGTCTGTGGAGTAACTTTGTCAAGCTTTACTGTGTGACTGAACTGGGAATACAGGCTATATAGGAAACATTATATGTTAAACTTGTTGCTTTGTGGGTAAACTGTGTCAAAGTGGTACTAAAGGTCTGCCTGCTTTGAGCAATATTTTGTTTTAAAAATAAATGCTTCGGATTCCTGAGATAGACACTGAGCAGCATTGGTGAGCTGCTTGAAGTCTGAATGGCTAGGACTGGCAAAAACAAATCTAGCTGGCATACATCCATATCGATTCCAAATCCAACTATGAGCTTTTTAACTGCAACAGCTATACTGTACTCTACAGGAGTTGAAAATTAATCTCTGTATGGAGAACTTGGAGAACAGGCTCTTTGGGGCCTTTTTTAAAAAATGTTCTGTACCCTTCCAATTTTAGCTCTGCTGTGTGAAAGATCAACACAGGGTCGGCAGGGTGTAATGTAATGTGGGCTGCACCTTAGGCAGAGACCATTTTAGCGCTTAGGTCTAACACAACTGAGGATAGGTGCACATTTCTCTGTCCATGTTCTTACTACTATTTCAACTCTGCGTCATCCACCTCCAGTCAGCGTAACACCTGCATGACCAACCTCAACTCTGCACAGCCAGAAGAAACAACAGCAGGCTATTCTGAGACATAGCTGTTGAAATTCCCTACCGAGATGGAGCTGTGGATCGACTCCGTATGGCCTTTTTTAAAATTGTTACTCTGTGTTGCAACTTTGCCTATTTTGACTGAGTGGGTGAACCGAGAATACAGACTTCATGGGGAAATTTGTTAAACTTGTTGATTTGTGGGTGAAGTCTGGCAATCTTGGCTGTGTTAGGGAACTGGGAATAAAGGCTCTGTAAGGGCCATTTTTTAAATTGTTGGTCTGTGGAGAATCTCTGAAAATTATCTCTGTGGGGTCACTGTTAAAATTTTTACTTTCTTAATTTACTTGCTAAGTAACCATAATTGCTATGCGTGACAAAAGAACTTTAAGTCATTTACCTATTCACAAATTTGCAGATCAAAAGGCATACTCTTACCCCCATTTAGGTTCCTTTTGCAGCCCCCTAGCCCTTACTACTACAGTTGAGCAAACTTGTTTGAAAAAGGTTCACCAATCTCAAATTCAGTAGGAGCCTTGTACATTTGGATTTGTGTTGGGAAGCTCTAGCACTTTTCTAAAAAAATCTGCAATGTTTGGCTTTGTTCGGTAACTGTTTACGGTTACATGCTTTTCTTCTATGTGATTATGACTTTGGCTAGGATAGTGGTACTGTATAGTGAAAAAGGGGATGTGTTTGATTAGAGGAGGGGGTAGGGAGAGATCAGAGGAGAGGCGGACTTTTTTTAACTTAATGTGTGGATGTTCAGGCAGCCAATCTAGGTGCAGAAACCATCCACAACATTCAGATGCAAGGGCTTATATCATTGGCTGCCTAAGTCAAATGTCCCTCTGCATATAAGAAGCGGGCATGCAGCATTGGCATCCTATTGAGATTGCTACGGACTGGTGATAGTTATGCGGCTGCATATAAATGGAGATAAAGTAAAAATACTCGTACATATCTCTGTGCTGCAGGCACAAATCGTCATTTCAGCATCTACATTCTGATTGCTAATTCTGTTGTCCTGCCAGGGATTTAAATATCTGCATATAAATTATGATAGATAAAATTGTGGTCACTCCGCCTGCCCCAAATCGACATTTCAGCATCTAGTGATTGATGCTTCTGTGGAGCAGCCATAAATTGCCATGACATCATTTAAATCCTGATTGTTACTTCAAGTAGTGATTTTTACTTTTGTGCTCCAGCCAAAAAAATTGTAATTTCATCATTTAAATAGTGATTTCTACTTCTCTAGTCCAGCCAAAAATTGCCATTTTATCATCTAGTGATTTAGACTTGTGTGGTCCACCCTAAAATTGTCCTTTCATTATGTAAATAGTGATTTCTACTTTTGTGATCCAGCCCATAAATGCCATTTCATAATCTAAATAGTGATTGCTACATGTATGAGCCTGACTCAAATTGCCATCTCATAAATACTGATTTGTTAATTTAGTGACAGGTGACTGACAGGTGTGGGCCTAGGATTGTGAAACAGACTGGAAGTCCAAAGGTAGAAGGGGAAGTAGGTGTGGTGTTTGAGCTGTATGTGGGTGATGGGCAAATGTTACTAAAAGCTCTAATGAACAAACACCGGCTCGTCATATTCAAAGACAACTGACAACTTGTATTATTGGACTGGCTACTAAAGTCCATTTCTTTGTCAGCCGCAGAGCTGTATGACTTTTAGATGAGTGCCAGAATGAGCATGTGCTATAGTGGATGGTAAGCACAGCGTCAAGTGGCCTCTCCTCCTCTTCCTCCACCTCAACATCGCACACACTACAGAACTCACAGGTGGCACCCCAATTAACCTTGTTTCCGCCCACATCATAACTCTTCAACTGCCCAACTTACTTTAGGGAAATACAGATGGGCGAGTCTGCAGAGGTTTTCATACATTTTATTCCATGGCAATCAGAGATCTGCTCTAAAGATTCACAAACTCAAGAGGAGGAAAGCCTCTGCACCGATGCCCCAAATTTTTGTCAGTTAGATCTGGACTTGGATGAAGTAGTGTCATGCTGAAGTATCAAAACATGCTTCTACACTATCTTAAGAGTGGTTTTCCCCAAGACAGGAATGAGGTACACGGTGTACATCACTGTTCTAGACTTCAAACCCTGGGAATGTTGAGTCATCATTGTAGAAACATGTCACACTTTGTTTGGCTCAAAACAGGACTACTTCTGATGCTGTTCACACAACAGAATCAGACACTCCACACGATGCTGCTTTTGAGTTGCACAGACAGGCTAGGAAGTTGACCAACTGTGCTCTTGTTAGTAATCGGGCTTGCAGGAGTTAATTTCTGGTAGCCCGTGGATTACTGCTTGACTTATATGTTTCAGGAGACCTATCACAGTCACCTCCGTCCTTTTTAGGATGGTGGAGCTTGGTCTCCATTGCCAATGATAGCTTTATGCAATCCTGGTCCTTGTACTTTGATATCTTGTTGCTGGTGAACTTCCGTGTGTTCTATGTTGTGTTGTGGAAATCCTTTTTTTTTCTGATTATTCCTTCCCTTCCTTTAGTTCCTCCTGATCACGTATTGTCTATAATTCTGTGAGTGATTGCTTTGAGTTTGAGCTTTGGTTACCCCCTCTGTTTATTTGTGTGGGATTAATCAATCCTGTCCCAGCTCTCTCCTGGATGAGGGAGGGAGGCCACTAGACCATGGTTGATCAGGAGCTAGAATAAGGAAGGTGGACCAAATATCAGCACTTTCAGATGCATCTTTGGGATGAGGGTCTGCAAGGGTTCCCCTAGCCTGAGGGCCAGTTTATCCTTCTCTATTCCTAGTGATGTCATCACACCACATGAAAAATTATCAGCAGTAGTAGAAGCAATTTCTGTGAGCTGTGACAAACATTTTTTAGATCATCCCGTGCACTAGCAGTACCGAGTACAAGCCTGTAACATAGTCAACGACTGGAGAGAAAGGTGCATGAGTATCCAGAGCTTAATATAGATGTCATCAGGGGTATTTGGACTAGAGATGAGAAAACTTGTTAAAAAAATGTTTGTTAATTTCAAATTTGATACGCGCCTTGGTTCATTTGGCTTGAGTTAGGATTCAAAAAATTTTTTCTTAAAAATCATCAAAGATCGGCTTTGTTCTGCAACTGTTCACAGTTACACTATTGAAGAAACCACCCACTTCTCATCCCATCATAGCGATATTAAGTATTGGCATAACTGTGATTGGCCAGGGAAATCACTGTAAAAAAGAAGCAAAATGGTTAAAGCAGGACATAATTATCAGTCTCCCTGCGACTGTAACACTATTTCCATGGCCGCTCATTATCCCTTATGCATATTGCACTTCTTCCCCCTCCCAACATCTTTGGTGCAGTTAGACTGTCATTGTCTCTAATTGGTTACCCTCACAGTAGCTGTCTGTCTCCCAAAGTGTAAAAATAAATAAATAAAAAATAAACTTGCATATGGTCCCCCATATATCGATACCCAGCACAGATAAAGCATATGCTTACAGGCTGCAGCCCCCAGCTGTGCACAATATCTTGGGTGTGTATCAAAATACAAGAAACATCATGAGTTTTATTTAATTATTTGAATAAATATAAAAAAAAGGTGTACATATTGTTACTCAGCCATGATAAAGCCGAAATCTGGGGGCTGGTATTTTCAGGCTGGGGAGGTCCATAGTTATTGGGCACCAACCAGGCTAATAAAGCAACCTGCAGCTACCCAGAATTGTTGCGTCTATTAGATGTGACAATCCTTGTACTTTACTTGGCTCATCCTCATTGTCCTGGTGCATTGGCAATCAGGGTAATATAAGGGGTTAATGACAGCTCACAGCTGCCACTAAGCCATGGATTAGTAATGGGAGGCATCTATGAGACACTGCCATTACTAATATGCAAGTGAAAAGAAATAAACCAAAGCACCAAAATTATTCATTTGAAATAAAATACCAAAAAGCCCCTTCTCAACACTTTCTTAACCCCAAAAACACCCAGATCAGACATCCTGCAGTCACAGTGTGTGGGCATATTACATGACCATCTACTGTGACTGCAGGCAGAGATTTCCGCAGCTGTGAGCGGTGTTGTCACTGAGTTTATGTGTGGTCACAGCTGGAGGTTCCCACGGTACCCCAACTTTAACTGCAGGAAAGGTCGTCTCTAGTAAACTGAGTTCAATCAGACCTGCATCTGTTGGCAGAGAACCTTGTTCTTTTTTGCTTGAGATGCAGATCTGGTGCTAAAACTTATTCTTCAAATTCCTGCACCAAATCTGCATCTCTTGGAAAAAATTTGCATCAAAACTGCATGCATCATAATGCAGTTTTTATGTAGTTATGATGCGATATTTTTACTAGAAGATGCGGATTTGGTGCAGAAATTGTGTGTATAAATTCAGCACCAAATCTGTATCTCCTGGGGAAAAAAAGCATAAAAACGGCATTGCTGTAAGGCTCAGAAACCTTAAATGAGCCTTTAAGTTACTTTCATTTTCTAGGAGTTCACAGCTGTTGGGACACCTGGAGGCTGTGAACTCTAGTAACTATTCACAGCCTCCAGATGTACCAGCAGCTGGGAACTCAAAAAATATCAAAGGCTCTCTTATATACTGCAGTACCACCTGTACGGATTTTATATTTGCCATATATTTTTACACAATTTTTGCACCATTTTGCTAAACTCACAACTTTTTGCACTAAAAAGTTGCAAGAAAGATTAAAGGTAAGGTGTCGCGGATTTATATAATCCAAACAATGATTACTTGTAAGATAACATGCAGTTATGTTATCTTGCTTTAAATAAAGATGTCTTTCAGTGTTTATAATGCTGGAAAGCTGGCAATGGGGGCTGCCATTTTACATTCCAAGTTTTAGCACGGCTCAATTTACAGCACCTCATGGACATAGGCGATAGTAGTCGGATTCCGACCCCTTTAGTTCTATTGCAACTGAAATGGTAGCGCCTATGTGGGCTGCTCAATTCACAGCCGTGGGTGTGTTCAGCCGCCATTTTTCCATAACCCGCGCTTTTGGCTGGGCTGCATTTTTCCCTTACAGCCAGGATCTCAAAGACCAAGCAGTACCATCCTAACAGATCCTAGAACAGTAACGTTACCGACAGCTGGAACAGCGTGCAGCAGTGGATTACTGTCTGCAATGACACCTATCCTATCCTGTGTGATACTATCTGCTGAGCCATGTATCTAAACCTGTCCTGTGTGATACTCCTGCTGTCCTTGGTGACACTTTAGACATTTCTGGTCACCAGCAAAATTGCTCCGCACTGTGATCCTAAATTTCATTCCCTGTTATCCTTTGGAAACATCCAGATTGGGAGGGGGAGGTGACATAATACACAGGAGAGCAGATTCTGCCCAATATACTGCAGCTGTAATCCAGGCTATTTCTACAGTGGGATTTCTGTAGGATTTCAGTAGCTGCTCCCCCTAGTGTTTAACAGTGGAAAATATCTAACTTTTTTTTTTTATATATATTTTGCTCAATTAAAAACAAATAATAATATTTAAACAAAACATTAAAACATTAACACTTTACATTTTTTCAGTTATTGAAATTTTTTTTTGGACGCCACCTTCCCTTTAAAGCCAAAATAATAAAACATAAAAGTTAGCACGAAATGTATGCATGTGCACCAGATTTTAAATTTGGCACACAAAAACATAACTCAATACCAAAATACCAAAAAATGAAATTTACTTAAAAAAGGCATACAGATGAATTTTGCCCACTGTTGCAA
Organism: Anomaloglossus baeobatrachus; assembly: GCF_048569485.1. Taxonomy (NCBI): domain Eukaryota; kingdom Metazoa; phylum Chordata; class Amphibia; order Anura; family Aromobatidae; genus Anomaloglossus; species Anomaloglossus baeobatrachus. The sequence continues at coordinate 398,604,005 of NC_134355.1, forward strand.
TAAAAATAGTTGGGTAGAACTGGATAGCCTTTAAAGAGTAACATCATTTTAATTTGTATTTCATAAATCAATTCTACACATGAAAATAAGCAACTTTGTAATATACTGTATTTTATAAAACAAATTTGCTTCTTTCTCTTCCAGTGTTGATGAGTATTTATCAAAATTTGCAATTCTCAGGTAAAATTTGTATTCAGTGAAGACCTTCCCATTACTGAGATAGGAGATGGCAGTTGTTACTAGTGAAATTCTATGGTGACTGGTGGAGGGGGCAGAGCTCTGACTATAGCTCCTCCCCCAGTCTCTAGTTCTTCCCCTGTCTATAGCTCCTCCTCCCTTTATCATATAATCTCACCAGTAACAACTGCCATCTCCTATCTCAAGACAAAACAATCACTGATCTCAGGGAAACCAGAGAACACTGCCGGCAGCCAGCAAGGGTGCTCAACACAGTGAAATCCTAGGTGCATTGCCCCCTGGGAAGTATGTAAATCAAAAAGGTCCATGTTAGGAGTCTCAACACAGAAAATAGCCATTTCTAGCCTTGGCTAGGTCCTTCCCGGAGGGATATCTGGCCATTTTCTGTGTCGAGACTCCTAACAGAGGCTCCACCTTCTATCTCAGTAAGGCCCGTTTCACACGTCAGTGAAAAACACAGATGTTGTTCACTGACGTGTAAAACACGCACATGTCCCTCCGTGTTCCGTGATTCACGGCACACGTGGGTTGTCTAAGTGCAATCCGGGCTCCGTTCTCAGTGGTCCGTGATTGCACTTAGAGATTAACTCACCTGTGCACGCTCCCGCACTCCATGGTGCTGAATGCTCCCGCGGTGCAGCATCTGGCCGGCGTTGACCCCCGCAGCAGCTGCTTCCGGGTCGGCTGTGTCGTGCATTCATGAATATGCCCGACAGTAATGAGCCGGCTCAGAAGCAGCAGGCAGAACAGGCTGCAAAGAGTGCCGCTGAAGCCGGGTGAGTAAAAATGATTTTTATTTTATATGCACGTTTTTTTCTGGCAAGTGTTTCATGGATCACACCACTGCGTGGTCCGTGGGACATCAGTGATGCCAGAAAAAAATGGACATGTCTCCGTGCATCAATCACGGACACGCGGGTACGCCGCACGGAGACAAGGTCAGTGAAAAATCACTGATGTGTGAGCAGACCCATTGATTATAATGGGTCTGTGTATGTCAGTGATTCTGGTACAAAAAAAAACAAAACACAAACGTACCAGAATCACTGACGTGTGAAACAGGCTTAATAGGAAGGTTTTCACTGAATACAGATTTTACCTCAAATTGAGAATTTTGATAATGACTGATCAATTCTGGGATGATAAGATATATTACAGAGTTTTTATATTCAAGTGTACTATTGATTTATAAAATAAAAATTAAAACAATGGTTACTCTTTAAAGCATGCTATTAAAAATTTCTGTTATGTATTATGGTTGCACTTGGAAATTTTATAATATATGCCCAAGGTTTAAAACATTGAATGACTTAATATTTTTGGGGTAATTTATAGTTAAATGTAAAAATGACAATATGTATTGTGATATAGATTATCACTGAACCTTTTTAGTTCTTCACTTTGAGTATTTGACTGGTTAAATAGTTGATTTATTGGAAATTGAAATATACCCAGATGGAATCACTTAAAAGGAGGAAGAAAATTAAATTGGACATTACAAGAGCTAGAAATATTATTTACTACAGGAATAGTTCAGCTGGGAAATCAGAAAGAATATAATAGACCAGGAATATGAGTAAAAGGAAATTAAATATGAAAATTATGCTGGTGACATGCATTTATAGAAATACAAAGAGAAGGGTGTATCTGGCTGGATACATGAAACCATAGAACTGACAAGAGACTTTCACAATTATGCCATGTTGTGCGCAGAATATGAAAAAGATAATACCTATATCCTGCTAGAATCAGAGTAAAAAGTTAAATGTAATATTGACTATAGGCTTATTTTTTGTTTTGCTTTATTTTTATATTTTTGCTTTTACAAAAAGTAGTGCAGTGTATGTTCAATGTTCAGAATTTTGCAAATCATGCTGCGATATATGACGTTCGCAGTTAATTCATACTACGTAGAGATGAACGTGTTGAACCGTGAAGATTATATTCAACTTGCATTTTCTGAAATTCGCAGGTCCCCATTACTTTGAATACTTGCAATTTGATTTTTAAGGGTTGGCAAAAAAAAAAGTCACCATTTCACAAACTGCTGAATATTCAGAGCGCTAATGGCTAATAACAACAGACGTGAAGGCATGGACTTGCCATGGCCAACTGCAAATTCTTGCTTTTGGCAAGTGATTTGTATCTTCAATTTATTGCCTTGGCTTCTCCTTTTTGTAAAGGCAAGTGCCCTTGGTATTTTTTTCTATATCTTTCAAAGAAAGGTCACATTATAATTTTTTAATTCCTGTTTTAATTGTACAAACACCCATACAAGACACACTCCATTACATTACTGCAAGCTTTTGCTACATGTTTAATTCCGGTCATGAACCTATGTGTAGCTACTTTGCAACTTAGCATTTTATGGCTACATTCATTTTTGTTGAAAGTAGAAATAGCACAAATTAAAAATTATGTATATGAGAAAATACAAAAACATTTTTTTTTAAAGTTAAGGTTTTGCAACTGTTTTTCCAGTCACATTTAACAATCATAGGTGTCATGAAGATACAGTTGGCTGGAACCACAAATTACTTTCTGCATGTGTACCTAACATGTTTGCCCCGAAAAATTTCCTAGGGCATATTTTTGGGGTAAGGCTTATTTCTGGGGAAACATGAGTTGGGGTAAGTATATATCCCCCAAAAAGTCAGACACCCCCCTGGAGAATCATACTCACTAGATCTCGGATGTCTACGTCGCTACCAGGTCTTCCAGCAGGTGTGCTCCACAGCAGTCCACCTCGGTTTTTAGACAGCGTTCACACACATAAGATCGCACGCACATCAGATTGCACACATTCAAACACACACACACACACACACAACATTTGGTAATACTGTATTGCTTCCAGCTGGCAGAGGGACCTGGGACACAGTGCATTGGAGCGCGAGGATTTGTGGTGGAGTGCGTTTCACCACAGGTCCTAGCTTTCCCCTGCATTCCCGGTCCCCGGAGCAGTACAGTATCACCAGATGTGTGCGTCTAGGTGTACTGTGTTCCACTGCAGGTCCTCAATGGTTACACTGCAGGTCCTTCCATTCAGTGTCTGGTGAGTATGATTGTGGGGTCTCCTGTCTTATTTATATTCTCTTTGGGGGTGTCTAATTTATATAATGAAGTGTCCTGCTGTATTCTTTAAGTTTTTTAGTTGCATGGGCACTTCATTATTGAGCCACAACTAGGGCTTACTTTTGGCATATGGCTCATAATTAAGCCTTACTCCAAAAAGGCCGAAAATTCCTGTTTGGGCTAATTTTCGGGGTAGGGCTTATTTTTGGGTAAACTCTGTGTGTAGTGACCAAGTTTTTAGAGTTCAGCAATTTATGTTAAGAAGTAAGAATTTAAAACAAAAAATATCTATCCCCCCAAAAAAAACCATTTCAAAGAAATTATAATCAGTTACACACTTTTTAGTTTTTCTCTTTTTAACATTACAGTTTGGCAACGGTATATCACATAATTATACAGTGGTCTGCTGCAGCAGTTTTAAGTGATGTTCCTGCCTCTTGGCATTTGAAATTATGTGGACCTTTTTGGCTAGGGAGATAAATGCTTTTTAACCCTCAATTTAAGAACAAATTACTGCAGTAAAATAAGATATTTAATTGCACCATCCTGTTTTGCAACACTCATTTAAATTATCTAATTGAAACACTTAAGGGGGCTTTACACGCTGCGACATCGCGGAGTCGTTGGGGTCACGGAATTTGTGACGCACATCCGGCCGCATTAGCGATGTTGCTGCGTGTGACACCGATGAGCGATTTTGCATCGTTGCAAAAACGTGCAAAATCGCTCATCGGTGACATGGGGGTCTATTCTCGATTATCTTTACTGCAGCAGTAACGATGTAGTTCATCGCTTCTGCGGCAGCACACATCGCTATGTGTGACGCCGCAGGAACGAAGAACCTCTCCTTACCTGCCTCCCGGCCGCTATGAGGAAAGAATGAGGTCGGCGGGGTGTTCCGGCCACTCATCTCTGCCCCTCCGCTTCTATTGGACGGCCGCTCAATGATGTCGCTGTGATGCTGCACGGACCGCCCCCTTAGAAAGGAGGCGGTTCTCCGGTCACAGCGACGTCGCCGGGCAGGTAAGTATGTGTGATGGGTCTGCGCGATGTTGTGCGGCACGGGCAGCGATTTGCCCATGTCACACAACAGATGGGGGAGGGTACCCACGCTAGCGATATCGGGACCGATATCGCAGCGTGTAAAGTAGCCTTTACACTCCACACTAATATTCTTGGTAGTCTGTTGATGAATTTTCCTTTATATCTATCATGTGAACCCTGTCTAGTAATACTATTTGATTTCAGATTTTTTAAGGGTTGGTTAAAAGGAATCTGTCAGCAGCTTTTTGCTGCCTCATCTGAGATCAGCATGACGTAGGCAAGTAAGAAATCAAAAAACACTTATCACCTCATGCATATTGAAATTAAGTAAAATGTCTTTCTCCACAAGGCAAGAATGTACGGATATGAAAAATCCAGCTGTCCACCAGATAAGAATGTAGAAATAGGAAATTCAGCAATCCCATATTTAAGAAATATTCATTTTATTCAAAAAATAAAAACATGGTAATGCGTTTCAAACCGTACCGTTTTTAATCATACTCTGTATATATATTTTTCACTTGATCTTCTTGCACCTGAGTGTACTACCATGTTTTAATTTTTTTTTACTAAAATATTCTTTAAATATGTGATTACTGAATTTCCTATTTCTACATGATGTAGGTGAAGGGATCCTGAATAAAACTATATATTGCTTAAATTACTGGATGGAGTAGTTCTGATACAATCAAAATTTTTAGATTTAGCATCTAGTAGAGCTGAGAGTCCTGCTCCACCCACATCAGGCTCTCTATAGAGATTATCACTGTCAATAGACAGTGATATGTCAATCAGAGGGGCGTTTCGGTCTGCCATGCATATGGCATTGTAGCCTGAGCAATGAGAAGTCCTGCTGGTTAAACAAACATAGCAAATAAACAACAGACTGGACTGTGACAAGACAGGCATTCCTGAATTCTATGCTTTAACCTTTGCAAAATGCTGTCTTCAGATTACATAACAAAAACTTGCTAACAGATTCCTTTTTTGGAAACAAAATAAGCATTATACTTGTGTCAAAAATGTATGTTAAACCAAAATGTAGCATTGACAATGTACAAGATAGTGTAATAGAAAAAATCCTCCATGTCACAGAACAAATACTGAAGCCACTAGCAGCAGCAACAACAACAGCACTGCTGGCAGCAACCATTCTCCACAGCAGAATGATATAGCCATTGACAGTGATACCATAAGATGGAGTGAATGCTCTGCTCAGTCCACTCCTTCCATCATAAAATTTAATGTACACAATGGAATTTCTATTCTTTTCTGTCAGTGATACCTGTTTCTGTTTTGTTCCTTAGTCCTCTAACCCAAATTACCCCAGAGGCTAAGGAAGAAACTACACCACTAAAACTTCTTTCATATCATTTTTGATGACAGGTCGGTTTTTGTACGTTGATGACATGGGGCTAACAAAGGATATTGTTTTCAATGATAGTTAAAAAGAAATTATTTCTTCACATTCAAAACAGCACACCTGTTTTTGCACCATAAATGAAGAGATAATATTTGAGCAGATTGTGAAAAATTGATTGCTTTAATATTTTGCAAAGAACAACCTCTTCATTTTCTCCAAATATTGATAATTTTTTGCCCTTCCCATGAGAAAAAGTAAGAGCTACTTCCCTTTTCCCAGTGTTAGTGTGCACATCAGCAAGACAGGTATCAATCACCAGATAGGCTGAGGTCAGTTGAACATGACTAAAGTTTTATTTGGATTAAAGAGCTAGTACCCGTCACACATACCTACCTGCCTAACAACGTCGCTGTGGCCAGCAAACTGCCTCTTTTCTAAGGGGGTGGTTTTTGCGGCGTCACAGCGACGACACACGGCAGGCATCCAATTGAAGCAGAGGGGCGGAGAGCAGCTGCAGAAAAGTGATGCCCACCTCATTGCCGGAGGACGCAGGTACGGTGTTGCTCGTTGTTCCTGCGGTGTCACACGTAGCGATGTGTGATGCCTCAGCAGTAGAATTGAGCGCGGTTCAAGGTTCTCCAGTTCGCGGCTCGAGTGATTTTGGGGGCTGTTCTAGATCGAATTAGAACTCGAGCTTTTTGCTAAAGCTCGATAGTTCTAGATATGTTCGAGAATGGTTCTAGTAGCAAAAAGACAAGCTAATTACTAGCTGGCTTTCCGCTGTAATAGTGTAAGTCACTTTGTGACTCACACTATTATGAAATGTCAGTGCATAGTGTGCGGGAACAGCGCATTCAGATCACTGCTGTTTGTATAATGGCCATTTTTTTTTTTCCTTGTCTTCCTTCCCTAAGCGCGCGTGTGTAGTGGGGCGGGCCAGCATGTCAGCCAATCCCAGACACACACACAGCTAAGTGGACTTTTAGAAAGAGAAGCAACGGCATGTGTGATAGGATGTCCATGTCACATGTCCCTGCATTATAAAAACGAGTATCTGCCCATCCGGACGCCATTATCTCTTCTGCGTCTCGGTGTCAGTCACCGCCGACGAAGCTTCTGTCTCCGATACTGCTGTGTACGCTCTATACACAGTGCTATAAAGAATAGGGATAGAAGTTTCTTTCAGCCCTTCTAAGGGCTAATACCGGAAGGGTCAGAGCCATAGGTGACAGTCAGGTCCGTGAAAACAGATTTTAACAGCTACACAAGATGACAGCGTCTGTGTAGCTAAGGTCAGGGATTTCCTCGCTGCATTTCCCCATTAGGAGGGATAGAAAGGGAGGCTTCCTTTTCTGTACCCAGACCCACAAACCTGCCACTGTACCCTCCTGCCCTTTGCACACTCAAACTCATTGTTACTAAGCCATTATAGTAGCAAACACTGAGTGAACTTAGTGGCATCCTAAACGTGGCTGTTGGACTTCTGTATTGTCCCACTAGTGCAAAGATATTTGCAGGACGTCTGCCTGCATTGCACACTCAAACTCATTGTTACTAAGCCATTATACTAGCAAACACTGAGTAAACTTAGTGGCATCCTAAACGTGGCTGTTGGACTTCTGTATTGTACCACTAGTGCAAAGATATTTGCAGCACCTCTGCCTGCATTGCACACTCAAACTCATTGTTACTAAGCCATTATACTAGCAAACACTGAGGAAAATTAGTGGCATCCTAAACGTGGCTATTGGACTTCTGTATAGTCCCACTAGAGCAATGATATTTGCAGCACCTCTGCCTGCATTGCACACTCAAACTCATTGTTACTAAACCATTATACTAGCAAACACTGAGTGAACTTAGTGGCATCCTAAACGTGGCTATTGGACTTCTGTATAGTCCCACTAGTGCACAGATATTTGCAGTACCTCTGCTTGCATTGCACACTCAAACTCATTGTTACTAAGCCATTATACTAGCAAACACTGAGGAAACTTAGTGGCATCCTAAAAGTGTCTGATGGACTTCTGTATTGTCCCACTAGTGCAAAGATATTTGCAGCACGTCTGCCTGCATTGCACACTCAAACTCATTGTTACCAAGCCATTATACTAGTAAACACTGAGTGAACTTAGTGACATCCTAAACGTGGCTATTGGACTTCTGTATATTCCCACTAGTGCACATATATTTGCAGCACCTCTGCCTGCATTGCACACTCAAACTCATTGTTACTAAGCCATTATACTAGCAAACACTGAGGAAACTTAGTGGCATCCTAAACGTGGCTATTGGACTTCTGTATAGTCCCACTAGTGCAAAGATATTTGCAGCACCTCTGCCTGCATTGCACACTCAAACTCATTGTTACTAACCCATTATACTATCAAACACTGAGGAAACTTAGTGGCATCCTAAAAGTGGCTGTTGGACTTCTGTATTGTCCCACTAGTGCAAAGATATTTGCAGCACCTCTGCCTGCATTGCACACTCAAACTCATTGTTACTAAGCCATTATACTAGCAAACACTGAGTGAACTTAGTGGCATCCTAAACGTGGCTATTGGACTTTTGTATAGTCCCACTAGTGCAAAGATATTTGCAGCACCTCTGCCTGCATTGCACACTCAAACTCATTGTTACTAAGCTATTATACTAGCAAACACTGAGGAAACTTAGTGGCATCCTAAACGTGGCTATTGGACTTCTGTATAGTCCCACTAGTGCAAAGATATTTGCAGCACCTCTGCCTGCATTGCACACTCAAACTCATTGTTACTAAGCCATTATACTAGCAAACACTGAGTGAACTTAGTGGCATCCTAAACGTGGCTATTGGACTTCTGTATTGTCCCACTAGTGCACAGATATTTGCAGCACCTCTGCCTGCATTGCACACTCAAACTCATTGTTACTAAGCCATTATACTAGCAAACACTGAGGAAACTTAGTGGCATCCTAAACGTGGCTATTGGACTTCTGTATAGTCCCACTAGTGCAAAGATATTTGCAGCACCTCTGCCTGCATTGCACACTCAAACTCATTGTTACTAAGCCATTATACTAGCAAACACTGAGTGAACTTAGTGGCATCCTAAACGTGGCTATTGGACTTCTGTATAGTCCCACTAGTGCACAGATATTTGCAGCACCTCTGCCTGCATTGCACACTCAAACTCATTGTTACTAAGCCATTATACTAGCAAACACTGAGTGAACTTAGTGGCATCCTAAACGTGGCTATTGGACTTCTGTATAGTCCCACTAGTGCACAGATATTTGCAGCACCTCTGCATGCATTGCACACTCAAACTCATTGTTACTAAGCCATTATACTAGCAAACACTGAGGAAACTTAGTGGCATCCTAAAAGTGGCTGTTGGACTTCTGTATTGTCCCACTAGTGCAAAGATATTTGCAGCACCTCTGCCTGCATTGCACACTCAAACTCATTGTTACTAAGCCATTATACTAGAAAACACTGAGGAAAATTAGTGGCATCCTAAAAGTGGCTGTTGGACTTCTGTATTGTCCCACTAGTGCAAAGATATCTGCCGCACGTCTGCCTGCATTGCACACTCAAACTCATTGTTACTAAGCCATTATACTAGCAAACACTGAGTGAACTTAGTGGCATCCTAAACGTGGCTATTGGACTTCTGTATAGTCCCACTGGTGCAAAGATATTTGCAGCACCTCTGCCTGCATTGCACACTCAAACTCATTGTTACTAAGCCATTATACTAGCAAACACTGAGGAAACTTAGTGGCATCCTAAACGTTTCTATTGGACTTCTGTATAGTCCCACTATTGCAAAGATATTTGCAGCACCTCTGCCTGCATTGCACACTCAAACTCATTGTTACTAAGCCATTATACTAGCAAACACTGAGGAAACTTAGTGGTATCCTAAAAGTGGCTGTTGGACTTCTGTATTGTCCCACTTGTGCAAAGATATTTGCAGCACCTCTGCCTGCATTGCACACTCAAACTCATTGTTACTAAGCCATTATACTAGCAAACACTGAGTGAACTTAGTGGCATCCTAAACGTGGCTATTGGACTTCTGTATAGTCCCACTAGTGCACAGATATTTGCAGCACGTCTGCCTGCATTGCACACTCAAACTCATTGTTACTAAGCCATTATACTAGCAAACACTGAGGAAACTTAGTGGCATCCTAAAAGTGGCTGATGGACTTCTGTATTGTCCCACTAGTGCAAAGATATGTGCAGCACGTCTGCCTGCATTGCACACTCAAACTCATTGTTACCAAGCCATTATACTAGCAAACACTGAGTGAACTTAGTGGCATCCTAAACGTGGCTATTGGACTTCTGTATATTCCCACTAGTGCACATATATTTGCAGCACCTCTGCCTGCATTGCACACTCAAACTCATTGTTACTAAGCCATTATACTAGCAAACACTGAGGAAACTTAGTGGCATCCTAAACGTGGCTATTGGACTTCTGTATAGTCCCACTAGTGCAAAGATATTTGCAGCACCTCTGCCTGCATTGCACACTCAAACTCATTGTTACTAAGCCATTATACTAGCAAACACTGAGGAAACTTAGTGGCATCCTAAAAGTGGCTGTTGGACTTCTGTATTGTCCCACTAGTGCAAAGATATTTGCAGCACCTCTGCCTGCATTGCACACTCAAATTCATTGTTACTAAGCCATTATACTAGCAAACACTGAGGAAAATTAGTGGCATCCTAAACGTGGCTATTGGACTTCTGTATAGTCCCACTAGAGCAATGATATTTGCAGCACCTCTGCCTGCATTGCACACTCAAACTCATTGTTACTAAACCATTATACTAGCAAACACTGAGTGAACTTAGTGGCATCCTAAACGTGGCTATTGGACTTCTGTATAGTCCCACTAGTGCACAGATATTTGCAGTACCTCTGCTTGCATTGCACACTCAAACTCATTGTTACTAAGCCATTATACTAGCAAACACTGAGGAAACTTAGTGGCATCCTAAAAGTGTCTGATGGACTTCTGTATTGTCCCACTAGTGCAAAGATATTTGCAGCACGTCTGCCTGCATTGCACACTCAAACTCATTGTTACCAAGCCATTATACTAGCAAACACTGAGTGAACTTAGTGACATCCTAAACGTGGCTATTGGACTTCTGTATATTCCCACTAGTGCACATATATTTGCAGCACCTCTGCCTGCATTGCACACTCAAACTCATTGTTACTAAGCCATTATACTAGCAAACACTGAGGAAACTTAGTGGCATCCTAAACGTGGCTATTGGACTTCTGTATAGTCCCACTAGTGCAAAGATATTTGCAGCACCTCTGCCTGCATTGCACACTCAAACTCATTGTTACTAAGCCATTATACTAGCAAACACTGAGTGAACTTAGTGGCATCCTAAACGTGGCTATTGGACTTCTGTATAGTCCCACTAGTGCAAAGATATTTGCAGCACCTCTGCCTGCATTGCACACTCAAACTCATTGTTACTAAGCCATTATACTAGCAAACACTGAGTGAACTTAGTGGCATCCTAAACGTGGCTATTGGACTTCTGTATAGTCCCACTAGTGCACAGATATTTGCAGCACCTCTGCATGCATTGCACACTCAAACTCATTGTTACTAAGCCATTATACTAGCAAACACTGAGGAAACTTAGTGGCATCCTAAAAGTGGCTGTTGGACTTCTGTATTGTCCCACTAGTGCAAAGATATTTGCAGCACCTCTGCCTGCATTGCACACTCATACTCATTGTTACTAAGCCATTATACTAGAAAACACTGAGGAAAATTAGTGGCATCCTAAAAGTGGCTGTTGGACTTCTGTATTGTCCCACTAGTGCAAAGATATCTGCCGCACGTCTGCCTGCATTGCACACTCAAACTCATTGTTACTAAGCCATTATACTAGCAAACACTGAGTGAACTTAGTGGCATCCTAAACGTGGCTATTGGACTTCTGTATAGTCCCACTAGTGCAAAGATATTTGCAGCACCTCTGCCTGCATTGCACACTCAAACTCATTGTTACTAAGCCATTATACTAGCAAACACTGAGGAAACTTAGTGGCATCCTAAACGTTTCTATTGGACTTCTGTATAGTCCCACTAGTGCAAAGATATTTGCAGCACCTCTGCCTGCATTGCACACTCAAACTCATTGTTACTAAGCCATTATACTAGCAAACACTGAGGAAACTTAGTGGCATCCTAAAAGTGGCTGTTGGACTTCTGTATTTTCCCACTTGTGCAAAGATATTTGCAGCACCTCTGCCTGCATTGCACACTCAAACTCATTGTTACTAAGCCATTATACTATCAAACACTGAGTGAACTTAGTGGCATCCTAAACGTGGCTATTGGACTTCTGTATAGTCCCACTAGTGCACAGATATTTGCAGCACCTCTGCCTGCATTGCACACTCAAACTCATTGTTACTAAGCCATTATACTAGCAAACACTGAGGAAACTTAGTGGCATCCTAAAAGTGGCTGATGGACTTCTGTATTGTCCCACTAGTGCAAAGATATGTGTAGCACGTCTGCCTGCATTGCACACTCAAACTCATTGTTACCAAGCCATTATACTAGCAAACACTGAGTGAACTAAGTGGCATCCTAAACGTGGCTATTGGACTTCTGTATATTCCCACTAGTGCACATATATTTGCAGCACCTCTGCCTGCATTGCACACTCAAACTCATTGTTACTAACCATTATACTAGCAAACACTGAGGAAACTTAGTGGCATCCTAAACGTGGCTATTGGACTTCTGTATAGTTCCACTAGTGCAAAGATATTTGCAGCACCTCTGCCTGCATTGCACACTCAAACTCATTGTTATTAAGCCATTATACTAGCAAACACTGAGTGAACTTAGTGGCATCCTAAACGTGGCTATTGGACTTCTGTATAGTCCCACTAGTGCACAGATATTTGCAGAACCTCTGCCTGCATTGCACACTCAAACTCATTGTTACTAAGCCATTATACTAGCAAACACTGAGGAAACTTAGTGGCATCCTAAAAGTGACTGTTGGACTTCTATATTGTCCCACTAGTGCAAAGATATTTGCAGCACCTCTGCCTGCATTGCACACTCAAACTCATTGTTTCTAAGCCATTATACTAGCAAACACTGAGTGAACTTAGTGGCATCCTAAACGTGGCTACTGGACTTTCGTATAGTCCCACTAGTGCAAAGATATTTGCAGCACCTCTGCCTGCATTGCACACTCAAACTCATTGTTACTAAGCTATTATACTAGCAAACACTGAGGAAACTTAGTGGCATCCTAAAAGTGGCTGTTGGACTTTTGTATTGTCCCACTAGTGCAAAGATGTTTGCAGCACGTCTGCCTGCATTGCACACTCAAACTCATTGTTACTAAGCCATTATACTAGCAAACACTGAGTGAACTTAGTGGCATCCTAAACGTGGCTATTGGACTTCTGTATAGTCCCACTAGTGCAAAGATATTTGCAGCACCTCTGCCTGCATTGCACACTCAAACTCATTGTTACTAAGCCATTATAATCACAAACACTGAGGAAACTTAGTGGCATCCTAAACGTGGCTATTGGACTTCTGTATAGTCCCACTAGTGCAAAGATATTTGCAGCACCTCTGCCTGCATTGCAAATTCAAACTCATTGTTACTAAGCCATTATACTAGCAAACAATGAGTGAATTTAGTGGCATCCTAAACGTGGCTATTGGACTTCTGTATAGTCCCACTAGTGCACAGATATTTGCAGCACCTCTGCCTGCATTGCACACTCAAACTCATTGTTACTAAGCCATTATACTAGCAAACACTGAGGAAACTTAGTGGCATCCTAAACGTGGCTATTGGACTTCTGTATAGTCCCACTAGTGCAAAGATATTTGCAGCACCTCTGCCTGCATTGCACACTCAAACTCATTGTTACTAAGCCATTATACTAGCAAACACTGAGTGAACTTAGTGGCATCCTAAACGTGGCTATTGGACTTCTGTATAGTCCCACTAGTGCACAGATATTTGCAGCACCTCTGCATGCATTGCACACTCAAACTCATTGTTACTAAGCCATTATACTAGCAAACACTGAGGAAACTTAGTGGCATCCTAAAAGTGGCTGTTGGACTTCTGTATTGTCCCACTAGTGCAAAGATATTTGCAGCACCTCTGCCTGCATTGCACACTCAAACTCATTGTTACTAAGCCATTATACTAGAAAACATTGAGGAAAATTAGTGGCATCCTAAAAGTGGTTGTTGGACTTCTGTATTGTCCCACTAGTGCAAAGATATTTGCAGCACGTCTGCCTGCATTGCACACTCAAACTCATTGTTACTAAGCCATTATACTAGCAAACACTGAGTGAACTTAGTGGCATCCTAAACGTGGCTATTGGACTTCTGTATAGTCCCACTAGTGCAAAGATATTTGCAGCACCTCTGCCTGCATTGCACACTCAAACTCATTGTTACTAAGCCATTATACTAGCAAACACTGAGGAAACTTAGTGGCATCCTAAATGTTTCTATTGGACTTTTGTATAGTCCCACTAGTGCAAAGATATTTGCAGCACCTCTGCCTGCATTGCACACTCAAACTCATTGTTACTAAGCCATTATACTAGCAAACACTGAGGAAACTTAGTGGCATCCTAAAAGTGGCTGTTGGACTTCTGTATTGTCCCACTTGTGCAAAGATATTTGCAGCACCTCTGCCTGCATTGCACACTCAAACTCATTGTTACTAAGCCATTATACTAGCAAACACTGAGTGAACTTAGTGGCATCCTAAACGTGGCTATTGGACTTCTGTATAGTCCCACTAGTGCACAGATATTTGCAGCACCTCTGCCTGCATTGCACACTCAAACTCATTGTTACTAAGCCATTATACTAGCAAACACTGAGGAAACTTAGTGGCATCCTAAAAAAGGCTGATGGACTTCTGTATTGTCCCACTAGTGCAAAGATATTTGCAGCACGTCTGCCTGCATTGCACACTCAAACTCATTGTTACCAAGCCATTATACTAGCAAACACTGAGTGAACTTAGTGGCATCCTAAACGTGGCTATTGGACTTCTGTATATTCCCACTAGTGCACATATATTTGCAGCACCTCTGCCTGCATTGCAAACTCAAACTCATTGTTACTAAGCCATTATACTAGCAAACACTGAGGAAACTTAGTGGCATCCTAAACGTGGCTATTGGACTTCTGTATAGTTCCACTAGTGCAATGATATTTGCAGCACCTCTGCCTACATTGCACACTCAAACTTATTGTTATTAAGCCATTATACTAGCAAACACTGAGT
Organism: Anomaloglossus baeobatrachus; assembly: GCF_048569485.1. Lineage (NCBI taxonomy): Eukaryota > Metazoa > Chordata > Amphibia > Anura > Aromobatidae > Anomaloglossus > Anomaloglossus baeobatrachus. The sequence goes on from NC_134355.1 coordinate 398,619,019, forward strand.
GAACTTAGTGGCATCCTAAACGTGGCTATTGGACTTCTGTATAGTCCCACTAGTGCACAGATATTTGCAGCACCTCTGCCTGCATTGCACACTCAAACTCATTGTTACTAAGCCATTATACTAGCAAACACTGAGGAAACTTAGTGGCATCCTAAAAGTGGCTGTTGGACTTCTGTATTGTCCCACTAGTGCAAAGATATTTGCAGCACCTCTGCCTGCATTGCACACTCAAACTCATTGTTTCTAAGCCATTATACTAGAAAACACGGAGTGAACTTAGTGGCATCCTAAACGTGGCTATTGGAGTTTTGTATAGTCCCACTAGTGCAAAGATATTTGCAGCACGTCTGCCTGCATTGCACACTCAAACTCATTGTTGCTAAGCCATTATACTAGCAAACACTGAGGAAACTTAGTGGCATCCTAAACGTGGCTATTGGACTTCTGTATAGTCCCACTAGTGCAAAGATATTTGCAGTACCTCTGCCTGCATTGCACATTCAAACTCATTGTTACTAAGCAATTATACTAGCAAACAATGAGTGAACTTAGTGGTATCCTAAACGTGGCTATTGGAATTCTGTATAGTCCCACTAATGCACAGATATTTGCAGCACCTCTGCCTGCATTGCACACTCAAACTCATTGTTACTAAACCATTATACTAGCAAACACTGAGTGAACTTAGTGGCATTCTAAACGTGGCTATTGGACTTCTGTTTAGTCCCACTAGTGCACAGATATTTGCAGCACCTCTGCATGCATTGCACACTCAAACTCATTGTTACTAAGCCATTATACTAGCAAACACTGAGGAAACTTATTGGCATCCTAAACGTAGCTATTGGACTTCTGTATAGTCCCACTAGTGCAAAGATATTTGCAGCACCTCTGCCTGCATTGCACACTCAAACTCATTGTTACTAAGCCATTATACTAGCAAACACTGAGTGAACTTAGTGGCATCCTAAACGTGGCTATTGGACTTCTGTATAGTCCATCTAGTGCACAGATATTTGCAGCACCGCTGCCTGCATTGCACACTCAAACTCATTGTTACTAAGCCATTATACTAGCAAACACTGAGTGAACTTAGTGGCATCCTAAACGTGGCTATTGGACTTCTGTATAGTCCCACTAGTGCACAGATATTTGCAGCACCTCTGCATGCATTGCACACTCAAACTCATCGTTACTAAGCCATTATACTAGCAAACACTGAGGAAACTTAGTGGCATCCTAAAAGTGGCTGTTGGACTTCTGTATTGCCCCACTAGTGCAAAGATATTTGCAGCACCTCTGCCTGCATTGCACACTCAAACTCCTTGTTACTAAGCCATTATAATAGAAAACACTGAGGAAACTTAGTGGCATCCTAAAAGTGGCTGTTGGACTTCTGTATTGTCCCACTAGTGCAAAGATATTTGCAGCACGTCTGCCTGCATTGCACACTCAAACTCATTTTTACTAAGCCATTATACTAGCAAACACTGAGGAAACTTAGTGGCATCTTAAACGTGGCTATTGGACTTCTGTATAGTCCCACTAGTGCACAGATATTTGCAGCACGTCTGCCTGCATTGCACACTTAAACTCATTGTTACTAAAACATTATACTAGCAAACACTGAGGAAACTTAGTGGCATCCTAAAAGTGGCTGTTGGACTTCTGTATTGTCCCGCTAGTGCAAAGTTATTTGCAGCACCTCTGCCTGCATTGCACACTCAAACTCATTGTTACTAAGCCATTATACTAGCAAACACTGAGTGAACGTAGTGGCATCCTAAACGTGGCTATTGGACTTCTGTATAGTCCCACTAGTGCAAAGATATTTACAGCACCTCTGCCTGCATTGCACACTCAAACTCATTGTTACTAAGCCATTATACTAGCAAGCACTGAGGAAACTTAGTGGCATCCTAAACGTGGCTATTGGACTTCTGTATAGTCCCACTAGTGGAAAGATATTTGCAGCACCTCTGCCTGAATTGCACACTCAAACTCATTGTTACTAAGCCATTATACTAGCAAACACTGAGTAAACTTAGTGGCATCCTAAACGTGGCTATTGTACTTCTGTATAGTCCCACTAGTGCACAGATCTTTACAGCACGTCTGCCTGCATTGCACACTCAAACTCATTGTTACTAAGCCATTATACTAGCAAAAACTGAGGAAATTTAGTGGCATCCTAAACGTGGCTATTGGACTTCTGTATAGTCCCACTAGTGCACAGATATTTGCAGCACGTCTGCCTGCATTGCACACTCAAACTCATTGTTACTAAGCCATTATACTAGCAAACACTGAGGAAACTTAGTGGCATCCTAAGCGTGGCTATTGGACTTCTGTATAGTCCCACTAGTGCAAAGATATTTGCAGCACCTCTGCCTGCATTGCACACTCAAACTCACTGTTACTAAGCCATTATACTAGCAAACACTGAGTGAACTTAGTGGCATCCTAAACGTGGCTATTGGACTTCTGTATAGTCCCACTAGTGCAAAGATATTTGCAGCACCTCTGCCTGCATTGCACATTTAAACTCATTGTTACTAAGCCATTATACTAGCAAACACTGAGGAAACTTAGTGGCATCCTAAAAGTGGCTGTTGGACTTCTGTATTGTCCCACTTGTGCAAAGATATTTGCAGCACCTCTGCCTGCATTGCACACTCAAACTCATTGTTACCAAGCCATTATACTAGCAAACACTGAGTGAACTTAGTGGCATCCTAAACGTGGCTATTGGACTTCTGTATAGTCCCACTAGTGCACAGATATTTGCAGCACGTCTGCCTGCATTGCACACTCAAACTCATTGTTACTAAGCCATTATACTAGCAAACACTGAGGAAACTTAGTGGCATCCTAAACGTGGCTGTTGGACTTCTGTATAGTCCCACTAGTGCAAAGATATTTGCAGCACCTCTGCCTGCATTGCACACTCAAACTCATTGTTACTAAGCCATTATACTAGCAAACACTGAGGAAACTTAGTGGCATCCTAAAAGTGGCTGTTGGACTTCTGTATTGTCCCACTTGTGCAAAGATATTTGCAGCACCTCTGCCTGCATTGCACACTCAAACTCATTGTTACTAAGCCATTATACTAGCAAACACTGAGTGAACTTAGTGGCATCCTAAACGTGGCTATTGGACTTCTGTATAGTCCCACTAGTGCAAAGATATTTGCAGCACCTCTGCCTGCATTGCACATTCAAACTCATTGTTACTGAGCCATTATAATAGCAAACAATGAGTGAACTTAGTGGTATCCTAAACGTGGCTATTGGACTTCTGTATAGTCCCACTAATGCACAGATATTTGCAGCACCTCTGCCTGCATTGCACACTCAAACTCATTGTTACTAAGCCATTATACTAGCAAACACTGAGGAAACTTAGTGGCATCCTAAAAGTGGCTGTTGGACTTCTGTATAGTCCCACTAATGCACAGATATTTGCAGCACCTCTGCCTGCATTGCACACTCAAACTCATTGTTACTAAACCATTATACTAGCAAACACTGAGTGAACTTAGTGGCATTCTAAACGTGGCTATTGGACTTCTGTTTAGTCCCACTAGTGCACAGATATTTGCAGCACCTCTGCATGCATTGCACACTCAAACTCATTGTTACTAAGCCATTATACTAGCAAACACTGAGGAAACTTATTGGCATCCTAAACGTAGCTATTGGACTTCTGTATAGTCCCACTAGTGCAAAGATATTTGCAGCACCTCTGCCTGCATTGCACACTCAAACTCATTGTTACTAAGCCATTATACTAGCAAACACTGAGTGAACTTAGTGGCATCCTAAACGTGGCTATTGGACTTCTGTATAGTCCCACTAGTGCAAAGATATTTGCAGCACCTCTGCCTGCATTGCACATTCAAACTCATTGTTACTAAGCCATTATACTAGCAAACACTGAGTGAACTTAGTGGCATCCTAAACGTGGCTATTGGACTTCTGTATAGTCCCACTAGTGCACAGATATTTGCAGCACCTCTGCATGCATTGCACACTCAAACTCATCGTTACTAAGCCATTATACTAGCAAACACTGAGGAAACTTAGTGGCATCCTAAAAGTGGCTGTTGGACTTCTGTATTGCCCCACTAGTGCAAAGATATTTGCAGCACCTCTGCCTGCATTGCACACTCAAACTCCTTGTTACTAAGCCATTATAATAGAAAACACTGAGGAAACTTAGTGGCATCCTAAAAGTGGCTGTTGGACTTCTGTATTGTCCCACTAGTGCAAAGATATTTGCAGCACGTCTGCCTGCATTGCACACTCAAACTCATTTTTACTAAGCCATTATACTAGCAAACACTGAGGAAACTTAGTGGCATCTTAAACGTGGCTATTGGACTTCTGTATAGTCCCACTAGTGCACAGATATTTGCAGCACGTCTGCCTGCATTGCACACTTAAACTCATTGTTACTAAAACATTATACTAGCAAACACTGAGGAAACTTAGTGGCATCCTAAAAGTGGCTGTTGGACTTCTGTATTGTCCCGCTAGTGCAAAGTTATTTGCAGCACCTCTGCCTGCATTGCACACTCAAACTCATTGTTACTAAGCCATTATACTAGCAAACACTGAGTGAACGTAGTGGCATCCTAAACGTGGCTATTGGACTTCTGTATAGTCCCACTAGTGCAAAGATATTTACAGCACCTCTGCCTGCATTGCACACTCAAACTCATTGTTACTAAGCCATTATACTAGCAAGCACTGAGGAAACTTAGTGGCATCCTAAACGTGGCTATTGGACTTCTGTATAGTCCCACTAGTGGAAAGATATTTGCAGCACCTCTGCCTGAATTGCACACTCAAACTCATTGTTACTAAGCCATTATACTAGCAAACACTGAGTAAACTTAGTGGCATCCTAAACGTGGCTATTGTACTTCTGTATAGTCCCACTAGTGCACAGATCTTTACAGCACGTCTGCCTGCATTGCACACTCAAACTCATTGTTACTAAGCCATTATACTAGCAAAAACTGAGGAAATTTAGTGGCATCCTAAACGTGGCTATTGGACTTCTGTATAGTCCCACTAGTGCACAGATATTTGCAGCACGTCTGCCTGCATTGCACACTCAAACTCATTGTTACTAAGCCATTATACTAGCAAACACTGAGGAAACTTAGTGGCATCCTAAGCGTGGCTATTGGACTTCTGTATAGTCCCACTAGTGCAAAGATATTTGCAGCACCTCTGCCTGCATTGCACACTCAAACTCACTGTTACTAAGCCATTATACTAGCAAACACTGAGTGAACTTAGTGGCATCCTAAACGTGGCTATTGGACTTCTGTATAGTCCCACTAGTGCAAAGATATTTGCAGCACCTCTGCCTGCATTGCACATTTAAACTCATTGTTACTAAGCCATTATACTAGCAAACACTGAGGAAACTTAGTGGCATCCTAAAAGTGGCTGTTGGACTTCTGTATTGTCCCACTTGTGCAAAGATATTTGCAGCACCTCTGCCTGCATTGCACACTCAAACTCATTGTTACCAAGCCATTATACTAGCAAACACTGAGTGAACTTAGTGGCATCCTAAACGTGGCTATTGGACTTCTGTATAGTCCCACTAGTGCACAGATATTTGCAGCACGTCTGCCTGCATTGCACACTCAAACTCATTGTTACTAAGCCATTATACTAGCAAACACTGAGGAAACTTAGTGGCATCCTAAACGTGGCTATTGGACTTCTGTATAGTCCCACTAGTGCAAAGATATTTGCAGCACCTCTGCCTGCATTGCACACTCAAACTCATTGTTACTAAGCCATTATACTAGCAAACACTGAGGAAACTTAGTGGCATCCTAAAAGTGGCTGTTGGACTTCTGTATTGTCCCACTTGTGCAAAGATATTTGCAGCACCTCTGCCTGCATTGCACACTCAAACTCATTGTTACTAAGCCATTATATTAGCAAATACTGAGTGAACTTAGTGGCATCCTAAACGTGGCTATTGGACTTCTGTATAGTCCCACTAGTGCACAGATATTTGCAGCACCTCTGCCTGCATTGCACACTCAAACTCATTTTTACTAAGCCATTATACTAGCAAACACTGAGGAAACTTAGTGGCATCCTAAACGTAGCTATTGGACTTCTGTATAGTCCCACTAGTGCAAAGATATTTGCAGCACCTCTGCCTGCATTGCACACTCAAACTCATTGTTACTAAGCCATTATACTAGCAAACACTGAGTGAACTTAGTGGCATCCTAAACGTGGCTATTGGACTTCTGTATAGTCCCACTAGTGCACAGATATTTTCAGCACCTCTGCCTGCATTGCACACTCAAACTCATTGTTACTAAGCCATTATACTAGCAAACACTGAGTGAACTTAGTGGCATCCTAAACGTGGCTATTGGACTTCTGTATAGTCCCACTAGTGCACAGATATATGCAGCACCTCTGCATGCATTGCACACTCAAACTCCTTGTTACTAAGCCATTATACTAGAAAACACTGAGAAAACTTAGTGGCATCCTAAAAGTGGCTGTTGGACTTCTGTATTGTCCCACTAGTGCAAAGATATTTGCAGCACGTCTACCTGCATTGCACACTCAAACTCATTTTTACTAAGCCATTATAATAGCAAACACTGAGGAAACTTAGTGGCATCTTAAACGTGGCTATTGGACTTCTGTATAGTCCCACTAGTGCACAGATATTTGCAGCACGTCTGCCTGCATTGCACACTTAAACTCATTGTTACTAAAACATTATACTAGCAAACATGGAGGAAACTTAGTGGCATCCTAAACGTGGCTATTGGACTTCTGTATAGTCCCACTAGTGGAAAGATATTTGCAGCACCTCTGCCTGAATTGCACACTCAAACTCATTGTTACTAAGCCATTATACTAGCAAACACTGAGTGAACTTAGTGGCATCCTAAACGTGGCTATTGGACTTCTGTATAGTCCCACTAGTGCACAGATATTTGCAGCACGTCTGCCTGCATTGCACACTCAAACTCATTGTTACTAAGCCATTATACTAGCAAACACTGAGGAAACTTAGTGGCATTCTAAACGTGGCTATTGGACTTCTGTATAGTCCCACTAGTGCACAGATATTTGCAGCACGTCTGCCTGCATTGCACACTCAAACTCATTGTTACTAAGCCATTATACTAGCAAACACTGAGGAAACTTGGTGGCATCCTAAACGTGGCTATTGGACTTCTGTATAGTCCCACTAGTGCAAAGATATTTGCAGCACGTCTGCCTGCATTGCACACTCAAACTCATTGTTACTAAGCCATTATACTAGCAAACACTGAGTGAACTTAGTGGCATCCTAAACGTGGCTATTGGACTTCTGTATAGTCCCACTAGTGCAAAGATATTTGCAGCACCTCTGCCTGCATTGCACATTCAAACTCATTGTTACTAAGCCATTATACTAGCAAACACTGAGGAAACTTAGTGGCATCCTAAAAGTGGCTGTTGGACTTCTGTATTGTCCCACTTGTGCAAAGATATTTGCAGCACCTCTGCCTGCATTGCAAACTCAAACTTATTGTTACTAAGCCATTATACTAGCAAACACTGAGTGAACTTAGTGGCATCCTAAACGTGGCTATTGGACTTCTGTATAGTCCCACTAGTGCACAGATATTTGCAGCACCTCTGCCTGCATTGCACACTCAAACTCATTGTTACCAAGCCATTATACTAGCAAACACTGAGTGAACTTAGTGGCATCCTAAACGTGGCTATTGGACTTCTGTATATTCCCACTAGTGCACATATATTTGCAGCACCTCTGCCTGCATTACACACTCAAACTCATTGTTACTAAGCCATTATACTAGCAAACAATGAGGAAACTTAGTGGCATCCTAAACGTGGCTATTGGACTTCTGTATAGTTCCACTAGTGCAAAGATATTTGCAGCACCTCTGCCTGCATTGCACACTCAAACTCATTGTTATTAAGCCATTATACTAGCAAACACTGAGTGAACTTAGTGGCATCCTAAACTTGGCTATTGGACTACTGTATAGTCCCACTAGTGCACAGATATTTGCAGCACCTCTGCCTGCATTGCACACTCAAACTCATTGTTTCTAAGCCATTATACTAGAAAACACTGAAAGAACTTAGTGGCATCCTAAACGTGGCTATTGGACTTTTGTATAGTCCCACTAGTGCAAAGATATTTGCAGCACCTCTGCCTGCATTGCACACTCAAACTCATTGTTACTAAGCCATTATACTAGCAAACACTGAGGAAACTTAGTGGCATCCTAAACGTGGCTATTGGACTTCTGTATAGTCCCACTAGTGCAAAGATATTTGCAGCACCTCTGCCTGCATTGCACATTCAAACTCATTGTTACTAAGCCATTATACTAGCAAACAATGAGTGAACTTAGTGGTATCCTAAACGTGGCTATTGGACTTCTGTATAGTCCCACTAGTGCACAGATATTTGCAGCACCTCTGCCTGCATTGCACACTCAAACTCATTGTTACTAAGCCATTATACTAGCAAACACTGAGGAAAATTAGTGGCATCCTAATCGTGGCTGTTGGACTTCTGTATTGTCCCACTTGTGCAAAGATATTTGCAGCACTTCTGCCTGCATTGCACACTCAAACTCATTGTTACTAAGCCATTATACTAGCAAACACTGAGTGAACTTAGTGGCATCCTAAACGTGGCTATTGGACTTCTGTATAGTCCCACTAGTGCACAGATATTTGCAGCACCTCTGCCTGCATTGCACACTCAAACTCATTGTTACTAAGCCATTATACTAGCAAACACTGAGGAAACTTAGTGGCATCCTAAACGTAGCTATTGGACTTCTGTATTGTCCCACTAGTGCAAAGATATTTGCAGCACCTCTGCCTGCATTGCACACTCAAACTCATTGTTACTAAGCCATTATACTAGCAAACACTGAGTGAACTTAGTGGCATCCTAAACGTGGCTATTGGACTTCTGTATAGTCCCACTAGTGCACAGATATTTGCAGCACCTCTGCCTGCATTGCACACTCAAACTCATTGTTACTAAGCCATTATACTAGCAAACACTGAGTGAACTTAGTGGCATCCTAAACGTGGCTATTGGACTTCTGTATAGTCCCACTAGTGCACAGATATTTGCAGCACCTCTGCATGCATTGCACACTCAAACTCATTGTTACCAAGCCATTATACTAGCAAACACTGAGGAAACTTAGTGGCATCCTAAAAGTGGCTGTTGGACTTCTGTATTGTCCCACTAGTGCAAAGATATTTGCAGCACCTCTGCCTGCACTGCACACTCAAACTCCTTGTTACTAAGCCATTATACTGGAAAACACTGAGGAAACTTAGTGGCATCCTAAAAGTGGCTGTTGGACTTCTGTATTGTCCCACTAGTGCAAAGATATTTGCAGCACGTCTGCCTGCATTGCACACTCAAACTCATTTTTACTAAGCCATTATACTAGCAAACACTGAGGAAACTTAGTGGCATCTTAAACGTGGCTATTGGACTTCTGTATAGTCCCACTAGTGCACAGATATTTGCAGCACGTCTGCTGCATTGCACACTTAAACTCATTGTTACTAAAACATTATACTAGCAAACACTGAGGAAACTTAGTGGCATCCTAAAAGTGGCTGTTGGACTTCTGTATTGTCCCGCTAGTGCAAAGTTATTTGCAGCACCTCTGCCTGCATTGCACACTCAAACTCATTGTTACTAAGCCATTATACTAGCAAACACTGAGTGAACGTAGTGGCATCCTAAACGTGGCTATTGGACTTCTGTATAGTCCCACTAGTGCAAAGATATTTACAGCACCTCTGCCTGCATTGCACACTCAAACTCATTGTTACTAAGCCATTATACTAGCAAGCACTGAGGAAACTTAGTGGCATCCTAAACGTGGCTATTGGACTTCTGTATAGTCCCACTAGTGGAATGATATTTGCAGCACCTCTGCCTGAATTGCACACTCAAACTCATTGTTACTAAGCCATTATACTAGCAAACACTGAGTGAACTTAGTGGCATCCTAAACGTGGCTATTGGACTTCTGTATAGTCCCACTAGTGCACAGATATTTGCAGCACGTCTGCCTGCATTGCACACTCAAACTCATTGTTACTAAGCCATTATACTAGCAAACACTGAGGAAACTTAGTGGCATCCTAAACGTGGCTATTGGACTTCTGTATACTCCCACTAGTGCACAGATATTTGCAGCACCTCTGCCTGCATTGCACACTCAAACTCATTGTTACTAAGCCATTATACTAGCAAACACTGAGTGAACTTAGTGGCATCCTAAACGTGGCTATTGGACTTCTGTATAGTCCCACTAGTGCACAGATATTTGCAGCACCTCTGCATGCATTGCACACTCAAACTCATTGTTACTAAGCCATTATACTAGCAAACACTGAGGAAACTTAGTGGCATCCTAAAAGTGGCTGTTGGACTTCTGTATTGTCCCACTAGTGCAAAGATATTTGCAGCACCTCTGCCTGCATTGCACACTCAAACTCCTTGTTACTAAGCCATTATACTAGAAAACACTGAGAAAACTTAGTGGCATCCTAAAAGTGGCTGTTGGACTTCTGTATTGTCCCACTAGTGCAAAGATATTTGCAGCACGTCTGCCTGCAATGCACACTCAAACTCATTTTTACTAAGCCATTATACTAGCAAACACTGAGGAAACTTAGTGGCATCCTAAACGTGGCTATTGGACTTCTGTATAGTCCCACTAGTGGAAAGATATTTGCAGCACCTCTGCCTGAATTGCACACTCAAACTTATTGTTACTAAGCTATTATACTAGCAAACACTGAGTGAACTTAGTGGCATCCTAAACGTGGCTATTGGACTTCTGTATAGTCCCACTAGTGCACAGATATTTGCAGCACGTCTGCCTGCATTGCACACTCAAACTCATTGTTACTAAGCCATTATACTAGCAAACACTGAGGAGACTTAGTGGCATCCTAAACGTGGCTATTGGACTTCTGTATAGTCCCACTAGTGCACAGATATTTGCAGCACGTCTGCCTGCATTGCACACTCAAACTCATTGTTACTAAGCCATTATACTAGCAAACACTGAGGAAACTTAGTGGCATCCTAAACGTGGCTATTGGACTTCTGTATAGTCCCACTAGTGCAAAGATATTTGCAGCACCTCTGCCTGCATTGCACACTCAAACTCATTGTTACTAAGCCATTATACTAGCAAACACTGAGTGAACTTAGTGGCATCCTAAACGTGGCTATTGGACTTCTGTATAGTCCCACTAGTGCAAAGATATTTGCAGCACCTCTGCCTGCATTGCACATTCAAACTCATTGTTACTAAGCCATTATACTAGCAAACACTGAGGAAACTTAGTGGCATCCTAAAAGTGGCTGTTGGACTTCTGTATTGTCCCACTTGTGTAAAGATATTTGCAGCACCTCTGCCTGCATTGCACACTCAAACTCATTGTTACTAAGCCATTATACTAGCAAACACTGAGTGAACTTAGTGGCATCCTAAACGTGGCTATTGGACTTCTGTATAGTCCCACTAGTGCCCAGATATTTGCAGCACCTCTGCCTGCATTGCACACTCAAACTCATTGTTACCAAGCCATTATACTAGCAAACACTGAGTGAACTTAGTGGCATCCTAAACGTGGCTATTGGACTTCTGTATATTCCCACTAGTGCACAAATATTTGCAGCACCTCTGCCTGCATTGCACACTCAAACTCATTGTTACTAAGCCATTATACTAGCAAACACTGAGGAAACTTAGTGGCATCCTAAACGTGGCTATTGGACTTCTGTATAGTTCCACTAGTGCAAAGATATTTGCAGCACCTCTGCCTGCATTGCACACTCAAACTCATTGTTATAAAGCCATTATACTAGCAAACACTGAGTGAACTTAGTGGCATCCTAAACGTGGTTTTTGGACTTCTGTATAGTCCCACTAGTGCACAGATATTTGCAGCACCTCTGCCTGCATTGCACACTCAAACTCATTGTTACTAAGCCATTATACTAGCAAACACTGAGGAAACTTAGTGGCATCCTAAAAGTGGCTGTTGGACTTCTGTATTGTCCCACTAGTGCAAAGATATTTGCAGCACCTCTGCCTGCATTGCACACTCAAACTCATTGTTTCTAAGCCATTATACTAGAAAACACTGAGTGAACTTAGTGGCATCCTAAACGTGGCTATTGGACTTTTGTATAGTCCCACTAGTGCAAAGATATTTCCAGCACCTCTGCCTGCATTGCACACTCAAACTCATTGTTACTAAGCCATTATACTAGCAAACACTGAGGAAACTTAGTGGCATCCTAAACGTGGCTATTGGACTTCTGTATAGTCCCACTAGTGCAAAGATATTTGCAGCACCTCTGCTTGCATTGCACATTCAAACTCATTGTTACTAAGCCATTATACTAGCAAACAATGAGTGAACTTAGTGGTATCCTAAACGTGGCTATTGGACTTCTGTATAGTCCTACTAGTGCACAGATATTTGCAGCACCTCTGCCTGCATTGCACACTCAAACTCATTGTTACTAAGCCATTATACTAGCAAACACTGAGGAAACTTAGTGGCATCCTAATCGTGGTTGTTGGACTTCTGTATTGTGCCACTTGTGCAAAGATATTTGCAGCACCTCTGCCTGCATTGCACACTCAAACTCATTGTTACTAAGCCATTATACTAGCAAACACTGAGTGAACTTAGTGGCATCCTAAACGTGGTTGTTGGACTTCTGTATTGTCCCACTTGTGCAAAGATATTTGCAGCACCTCTGCCTGCATTGCACACTCAAACTCATTGTTACTAAGCCATTATACTAGCAAACACTGAGTGAACTTAGTGGCATCCTAAACGTGGCTATTGGACTTCTGTATAGTCCCAATAGTGCACAGATATTTGCAGCACCTCTGCCTGCATTGCACACTCAAACTCATTGTTACTAAGCCATTATACTAGCAAACACTGAGGAAACTTATTGGCATCCTAAACGTAGCTATTGGACTTCTGTATAGTCCCACTAGTGCAAAGATATTTGCAGCACCTCTGCCTGCATTGCACACTCAAACTCATTGTTACTAAGCCATTATACTAGCAAACACTGAGTGAACTTAGTGGCATCCTAAACGTGGCTGTTGGACTTCTGTATTGTCCCACTAGTGCAAAGATATTTGCAGCACGTCTGCCTGCATTGCACACTCAAACTCATTTTTACTAAGCCATTATACTAGCAAACACTGAGGAAACTTAGTGGCATCTTAAACGTGGCTATTGGACTTCTGTATAGTCCCACTAGTGCACAGATATTTGCAGCACGTCTGCCTGCATTGCACACTTAAACTCATTGTTACTAAAACATTATACTAGCAAACACTGAGGAAACTTAGTGGCATCCTAAAAGTGGCTGTTGGACTTCTGTATTGTCCCGCTAGTGCAAAGTTATTTGCAGCACCTCTGCCTGCATTGCACACTCAAACTCATTGTTACTAAGCCATTATACTAGCAAACACTGAGTGAACGTAGTGGCATCCTAAACGTGGCTATTGGACTTCTGTATAGTCCCACTAGTGCAAAGATATTTACAGCACCTCTGCCTGCATTGCACACTCAAACTCATTGTTACTAAGCCATTATACTAGCAAGCACTGAGGAAACTTAGTGGCATCCTAAACGTGGCTATTGGACTTCTGTATAGTCCCACTAGTGGAAAGATATTTGCAGCACCTCTGCCTGAATTGCACACTCAAACTCATTGTTACTAAGCCATTATACTAGCAAACACTGAGTGAACTTAGTGGCATCCTAAACGTGGCTATTGGACTTCTGTATAGTCCCACTAGTGCACAGATATTTGCAGCACGTCTGCCTGCATTGCACACTCAAACTCATTGTTACTAAGCCATTATACTAGCAAACACTGAGGAAACTTAGTGGCATCCTAAACGTGGCTATTGGACTTCTGTATAGTCCCACTAGTGCACAGATATTTGCAGCACGTCTGCCTGCATTGCACACTCAAACTCATTGTTACTAAGCCATTATACTAGCAAACACTGAGGAAACTTAGTGGCATCCTAAACGTGGCTATTGGACTTCTGTATAGTCCCACTAGTGCAAAGATATTTGCAGCACCTCTGCCTGCATTGCACACTCAAACTCATTGTTACTAAGCCATTATACTAGCAAACACTGAGTGAACTTAGTGGCATCCTAAACGTGGCTATTGGACTTCTGTATAGTCCCACTAGTGCACAGATATTTGCAGCACCTCTGCCTGCATTGCACACTCAAACTCATTGTTACTAAGCCATTATACTAGCAAACACTGAGGAAACTTAGTGGCATCCTAAAAGTGGCTGTTGGACTTCTGTATTGTACCACTAGTGCAAAGTTATTTGCAGCACCTCTGCATGCATTGCACACTTAAACTCATTGTTACTAAGCCATTATACTAGCAAACACTGATTGAACTTAGTGGCATCCTAAACGTGGCTATTGGACTTCTGTATAGTCCCACTAGTGCACAGATATTTGCAGCACCTCTACATGCATTGCACACTCAAACTCATTGTTACTAAGCCATTATACTAGCAAACACTGAGGAAACTTAGTGGCATCCTAAAAGTGGCTGTTGGACTTCTGTATTGTCCCACTAGTGCAAAGATATTTGCAGCACCTCTGCCTGCATTGCACACTCAAACTCATTGTTACTAAGCCATTATACTAGCAAACACTGAGGAAACTTAGTGGCATCCTAAACGTGGCTATTGGACTTCTGTATAGTCCCACTAGTGCAAAGATATTTGCAGCACCTCTGCCTGCATTGCACACTCAAACTCATTGTTACTAAGCCATTATACTAGCAAACACTGAGTGAACTTAGTGGCATCCTAAACGTGGCTATTGGACTTCTGTATAGTCCCACTAGTGCACAGATATTTGCAGCACCTCTGCCTGCATTGCACACTCAAACTCATTGTTACTAAGCCATTATACTAGCAAACACTGAGGAAACTTAGTGGCATCCTAAAAGTGGCTGTTGGACTTCTGTATTGTACCACTAGTGCAAAGTTATTTGCAGCACCTCTGCATGCATTGCACACTTAAACTCATTGTTACTAAGCCATTATACTAGCAAACACTGATTGAACTTAGTGGCATCCTAAACGTGGCTATTGGACTTCTGTATAGTCCCACTAGTGCACAGATATTTGCAGCACCTCTACATGCATTGCACACTCAAACTCATTGTTACTAAGCCATTATACTAGCAAACACTGAGGAAACTTAGTGGCATCCTAAAAGTGGCTGTTGGACTTCTGTATTGTCCCACTAGTGCAAAGATATTTGCAGCACCTCTGCCTGCATTGCACACTCAAACTCATTGTTACTAAGCCATTATACTAGAAAACACTGAGGAAACTTAGTGGCATCCTAAAAGTGGCTGATGGACTTGTGTATTGTCCCACTAGTGCAAAGATATTTGCAGCACGTCTGCCTGCATTGCACACTCAAACTCATTGTTACTAAGCCATTATACTAGCAAACACTGAGGAAACTTAGTGGCATCTTAAACGTGGCTATTGGACTTCTGTATAGTCCCACTAGTGCACAGATATTTGCAGCACGTCTGCCTGCATTGCACACTTAAACTCATTGTTACTAAAACATTATACTAGCAAACACTGAGGAAACTTAGTGGCATCCTAAAAGTGGCTGTTGGACTTCTGTATTGTCCCGCTAGTGCAAAGTTATTTGCAGCACCTCTGCCTGCATTGCACACTCAAACTCATTGTTACTAAGCCATTATACTAGCAAACACGGAGTGAACGTAGTGGCATCCTAAACGTGGCTATTGGACTTCTGTATAGTCCCACTAGTGCAAAGATATTTACAGCACCTCTGCCTGCATTGCACACTCAAACTCATTGTTACTACGCCATTATACTAGCAAGCACTGAGGAAACTTAGTTGCATCCTAAACGTGGCTATTGGACTTCTGTATAGTCCCATTAGTGCAAAGATATTTACAGCACCTCTGCCTGTATTGCACACTCAAATTCATTGTTACTACGCCATTATACTAGCAAACACTGAGTGAACTTAGTGGCATCCTAAACGTGGCTATTGGACTTCTGTATAGTCCCACTAGTGCACAGATATTTGCAGCACGTCTGCCTGCATTGCACACTCAAACTCATTGTTACTAAGCCATTATACTAGCAAACACTGAGGAAACTTAGTGGCATCCTAAACGTGGCTATTTGACTTCTGTATAGTCCCACTAGTGCAAAGATATTTGCAGCACCTCTGCCTGCATTGCACACTCAAACTCATTGTTAGTAAGCCATTATACTAGCAAACACTGAGTGAACTTAGTGGCATCCTAAACGTGGCTATTGGACTTCTGTATAGTCCCACTAGTGCACAGATATTTGCAGCACCTCTGCCTGCATTGCACACTCAAACTCATTGTTACTAAGCCATTATACTAGCAAACACTGAGGAAACTTAGTGGCATCCTAAAAGTGGCTGTTGGACTTCTGTATTGTCCCACTAGTGCAAAGTTATTTGCAGCACCTCTGCCTGCATTGCACACTCAAACTCATTGTTACTAAGCCATTATACTAGCAAACACTGAGGAAACTTAGTGGCATCCTAAACGTGGCTATTGAACTTCTGTATAGTCCCACTAGTGCAAAGATATTTGCAGCACCTCTGCCTGCATTGCACACTCAAACTCATTGTTACTTACTAAGACATTATAATACCAAAAAGTGAGTAAACTTAGTGGCATACAAGAAGTGGCTGTTGTACTCCATTAGTGCCCCACTGGTGCAATTCTATGTGCAGCACCTGTGCAGGACACCCTCCTGCTCTGTTTATAATAAGCTATATTGATAGCAAAAAGTACTGCCATTTAGTGGCATCATAGAACTGGATGTTGTATTCCATTAGTGTCCCATTGGTGCCAAGCTATTTCTCGCACCTGTGCAGGACACCCTCCTGCTCTGTTTTTAATAAGCTATAATGATAGCAAAAAATAATGCCATTTAGTGGCATCATAGAACTGGATGTTGTATTCCATTATTGTCCCACTGGTGCCAAGCTATTTCTAGCACCTGTGCAGGACACCCTCCTGCTCTGTTTTTAATAAGCTATAATGATAGCAAAAAATAATGTCATTTAGTGGCATCATAGAACTGGATGTTGTATTCCATTATTGTCCCACTGGTGCCAAGCTATTTCTAGCACCTGTGCAGGACACCCTCATGCACATTTTGCTACGCTAATGTTATAGCAAACTCAGGGAATTCATTGCTGCATTTGATAATTCGGAGGGATAGAAAGTGAGGCTTTCTTTAGCTTTTCCTTCTGTTCATAGACAGCATCTCCAAGTCCACACCCGAAGAGCAATTTCTCCTCCACGTGTAAGTGTGGAGAGGCAGCTAGTGTGCATGCGTGTGCCGATTTACCCCAGCTGCAGCCTAACTACAGTGTTTCGCCTAGTGAGTATGCTCAGCCTGACTGTGCCATTCCTGACGCTAAGTCTTCATTTCGGGATACAGCGCATGCTCCCACACTTAGTGTGAAAAGCCTCTTTGCAAAGGTACTTGCATTCCGTGTCGGGTTTAAGTCCTGTTTTGTGCCGAGACCCCATGCTAAAGCTGATAGTCTTTTTTCAGAGACTCTATTTTATGCAACTGACCATGCTTAGGCACTTACTGCATCAGAAACTAGGTAATGAACTCTTTGGCCCTGCCCCTGATGTGGGGGGGCCCATATAGACCTCAGGGCTTCAGGTGTCCTGACGATGTGGCCAGGCCACTCCCAAATGGCTTGCAGAGGCCCGCCCCTATGACTTGTCACCTCATTATTGATGGTCAGACGATGACTAGTGAGGTGTTTGTGTCGTGGCAGCCATGAGGTCGTTATTGAAGTTGCGGTTCCAAATAGGACGCTAGTTATGCCACTCATGACGTGTCACTCTGCTTTTGTCTCCAGGAGGTGCATTGTGGTCCACCCTGGTTTGGGGCGGACCCAGGTTATAAAACGGGCTGGAGCCAACAAGGAGGTGCGCAGTCTTCTATTATGCTCCGAAAGAGCACACCTCCATGTGTTGAACCCATTGCGGCTTTAGGCCAGAGGTAGGCAAAGATAGGGCGTTGATGCAGGCCGCCACTACAGTTGGTAACGCAGAACGGTTAAGACCAGCTCCTATCCTACAAGTCCTGCTTGTGCAGCCCAGTAGCATTAACAGGCCTGCTGCTGCTGATGCGCCTGCTGTCCACAGGTGTGGCCCCAATGCACACGGTCAGCGTACTCAATGGCCCCTGTGATGTTAACAGGGAGTTCCTGGGCTGGGTGGGCGTGTGGACCCTGTGACGCTAACAGGGCTCCCAGTCTCAAGATCCGAGTGGCGTCTAACTGGGTTCAGGCAACTTTTAGTTTCATAGCCACACAGCTCTGTATCCTCCACCTAACCTTCCATTTGCCAACCTCTTCTTTTCCATCTGGGAGCACGGTGGACATTGACTGCTGATGGGGATATATACCTTTCTCTTTCTTTTCTTATTAATTTTCGTTATATACCGCTAACATAGTATATACCACCTTATCCAAATATGCCAGTCCCACCGTAACAGATGGTGTTTCTTCATCAAATGTTACTTTTGCTTAACCACCAAACCCACGGACAAAATCTTTTTTCCCCTTTCCAACACACCTGTTCCCCTTTCCACCAGCATTTGTCCTTTTTCAACTCATTTGGTATATGACCAAAAGTGCAACTCTGCAGGGACACCGTACTCAATGCCATCTCAGCCCAGCAGCCAGCCCTCGGTCCCTCAGATGTGGACAAGTAAAAGCCCATTTCCTCCTATCCATGACAAAGCGTTGAGATTCACTCTGTGCAGCACTGGTGTTTACTGGAAAAGCAGATCTAAGAATCCGTACCACCTTCCGCAGATACTCCTGTATACGTGCGTCCCTTTCTATGGCTGGAATTATTTCGCCAAATTTTGTCTTGTACCGGGGATCTAACAGTGTGGCAACCCAGTAGTTAGCATTACTTCGAATTCGTACAATCCGAGGGTCATGTTGTAGGTAGTGCAGCAAGAAGGCGCTCATGTGTCTTGTGCATCTAGGAGGACAAAGTCCTTGGTTTGTTGGTGGCAGAGAGGTGAGAATCGTGCCTCCTTCCTCTGCCCTCTCCCCCCAACCTCGCACAACCGAAATGTGAGCAAGCTCTCACTCATCTGCTGAGTCTTCCATGCCCATCGCCAGTTCGTCCTCCATTTCTTCATGGGCTCCTGCACCTTCCTCAACAATTTTTGCTGATGCTATGCGCCCTTGTTAATCCCTCTCCCCCACCGTCCCTTGACTTCCACCTAGGTGCCGCTCACCGTCTGGACCTTGTAGATCTTATTATCCCTTCTGCATATGACTCCTCCTGTACTTCCTCCCCTTCCTCTTGGACCAACACCTGACTCCGAAAAATGCATACAGTGTGCTCCATCTTGTAGATGACCAGAATTGTCACGCTGAGAATGGCATCGCCAGTGCTAAAGATCTTCGTCGATATTTGTAAACTGTGTAGAAGGGTGCATAGGTCCTTGATCTGACACCACTCCAGCAGCGTGATCTGCACCACCTCTGGATCAAGTTAGCCCAGGGTATACGTCATACCGTATTTCAGCAGGGCTCTGCGGTGCTGCCACAGATGCTGAAACATGTGCAGATTCAAATTCCTGCGTGTCGGAACATCGCATTTTCGGCGTTTAACCGCCAGACCCTAAGACTTCAGGAGCGATGAAAGTTGTTGAGCTGCTGGGTGCGAAGGATGAAAGTGAGCACATAGCAGCGTGCCCGCTGCACAAGGCCATGTAGGCCGGGATGGTATTTTAAAAATTGCTGGAGAATCAGATTGAACACGTGAGCCATACAAGGCACGTGTGTCACATTGCTCTTACGAAGGGCCGCAGACAGGTTTGCATCATTGCCGCACACAGCTGTTAAGTCACCAACGTAGTCCACTCAATCAATTTGTACTCCGGTCGCCAGGTGACAACATGTTCCTTTCGTGCATAGTGCTGATGATGGGAAAGGAGTCGATGCCTGCGGCGCAGGTGGACGCAGGTTATGGTCACCCACTGGGTTGCGTTACCTTGACAGATACAGAACCACAGGCTGAATGTAGGTGGTGGGTATCTCACAGATGAAGTACCATCATTCAGCTACAACCAATGGGAAGACACCACACCCTTTTTTAGGCCCCTCCTGTCTGCAGACCACTGCCAGACAAAGCTATGAACCTTTTGTTACTGTTACCCCCAGTTCAGTTTTATGAGTTTGTGTGCTTGTTACCTGACTACTTTTCCTGCTTGCTGTTTATGTACCTTGTTGGCCGATCCGCATTTCACCTCTGCTTGTTTTCTGATTAAGTCCTGGCCATCCCATTCTGTTCCTCTTCCTCAATTAATGTTTTTGACCCTGCATGACTACTATTCTCTGGAACTGCAGCCTTCCACAGGTATTGATCAACTTGGGCCCTGTGTAATTCAACATCACTGTATAGGGGTTAAAGGGTTTCAGGGTTCTGGGTGTCAAGCTTGGTGAGTGGCTTGCCTCTAGCCTATCCTTTACAGCCCATCTGAGTGTGTCGATCCAGGCAGGCGTTACACCGTGCCCTGGTCAGAAGGCCAAGTAGGCCGGGATAGTGTTTTAAAAATTGCTGGACAACCAGGTTCAACACGTGAGCCATACAAGGCACGTGTGCCACCTTGCCCTGAAGAAGGGTCGCAGACTGGTTTGCATCATTGTCGCACCCGACCTTCCCTGGCTGCTGGTTGAGTGAAGACAACCATTGATGAAACTCGGTCTCACTCTCCAGAGCTAACCGTCCACAATTCCTCAGCAGTGTCTCACATTTCCCCTACATTTCAAAGTAAACATTTGACCGCCTGATGGCCTTGAGCTCTGCTGCCAGCATAGTAAGGAGGTGTATGGGATTCCTTGGGCGCAGATACAAGGAAGGGTGGACTGACCACACAGGGTTTGGGCCGAGGTGGAGGACCCACACGAGGTTGATGAGGCAGAAGCAGTGGAGGAACTTGTACATACAGAGGAAGGATTGACACACAAGTCGTGGGGACGGCAAGACTTGTACAGCAAACTCTTCTCCATCTCTCCCCATAGTTACCCAGTGCCCAGTCAGCAACATGTAACTCCCCTGTCCATGCTTACTGGTCCAAGTATCTGTGGTGAAATGTACCCTGTCACACACAGAGTTTCTCAAGGAATCGGTGAGGTTGTGTGCGACCTACTGTGGTAGCGCGGGAACGCCTTTCTTGGAGAAGGAGTGACGACTGGCCATCGGCTCTTGGGGTACTGCAATGGGCATAAGGTCTCGAAAATCCTCGGTCTCAAAAGGGTGTAAAGGCAGCCTTTCTGTTGCCAACAAGTTGCAGATGATGAAACTCAACCTCTTAGGCATGTCATGCCCTTCGAAAATCATGTAAAACACAGCGAGGGGACTCCAACGACAGTCTCCCTCGTTGCCACTAATTGGGCCACACACACCCCACTTGACTGGCATCAGTTGACCCCCCTTTTGAAAAAGAAAAAGATGCTTTGCATGAAGCACTCTCAAAAATACGCGTGCCTTTCCCTTCCCCTGGCTGACCCAGGGGAAGAAAAGTCCTCTGAGAGCCATGACTTGTTCATCTTGGTTCTTTTAGAAACACAGCGAGGTGACTCCAACCACAGTCTCCCTCGTTGCCACTAATTGGGCCACACACACCCCACTTGACTGGCATCAGTTGACCCCCCTTTTGAAAAAGAAAAAGATGCTTTGGATGAAGCACTCTCAAAAATACGCGTGCCTTTCCCGTCCCCTGGCTGACCCAGGGGAAGAAAAGTCCTCTGAGAGCCATGACTTGTTCATCTTGGTTCTTTTAGAAACACAGCGAGGGGACTCCAACCACAGTCTCCCTCGTTGCCACTAATTGGGCCACACACACCCCACTTGACTGGCATCAGTTGACCCCCCTTTTGAAAAAGAAAAAGATGCTTTGCATGAAGCACACTCAAAAATACGTGTGCCTTTCCCGTCCCCTGGCTGACCCAGGGGAAGAAAAGTCCTCTGAGAGCCATGACTTGTTCATCTTGGTTCTTTTAGAAACACAGCGAGGGGACTCCAACCACAGTCTCCCTCGTTGCCACTAATTGGGCCACACACACCCCACTTGACTGGCATCAGTTGACCCCCCTTTTGAAAAAGAAAAAGATGCTTTGCATGAAGCACTCTCAAAAATACGCGTGCCTTTCCCGTCCCCTGGCTGACCCAGGAGAAGAAAAGTCCTCTGAGAGCCATGACTTGTTCATCTTGGCTCTTTTAGAAACACAGCGATGGGACTCCAACCACAGTCTCCCTCATTGCCACTAATTGGGCCACACACACCCCACTTGACTGGCATCAGTTGACCCCCCTTTTGAAAAAGAAAAAGATACTTTGCATGAAGCACTCTCAAAAATATGCGTGCCTTTCCCGTCCCCTGGCTGACCCAGGGGAAGAAAAGTCCTCTGAGAGCCATGACTTGTTCATCTTGGTTCTTTTAGAAACACAGCGAGGGGACTCCAACCACAGTCTCCCTCGTTGCCACTAATTGGGCCACACACACCCCACTTGACTGGCATCATTTGACCCCCCTTTTGAAAAAGAAAAAGATGCTTTGCATGAAGCACTCTCAAAAATACGCGTGCCTTTCCCGTCCCCTGGCTGACCCAGGGGAAGAAAAGTCCTCTGAGAGCCATGACTTGTTCATCTTGGTTCTTGTAGAAACACAACGAGGGGACTCCAACCACAGTCTCCCTCGTTGCCACTAATTGGGCCACACACACCCCACTTGACTGGCATCAGTTGACCCCCCTTTTGAAAAAGAAAAAGATGCTTTGCATGAAGCACTCTCAAAAATACGCGTGCCTTTCCCGTGCCCTGGCTGACCCAGGGGAAGAAAAGTCCTCTGAGAGCCATGACTTGTTCATCTTGGTTCTTGTAGAAACACAACGAGGGGACTCCAACCACAGTCTCCCTCGTTGCCACTAATTGGGCCACACACACCCCACTTGACTGGCATCAGTTGACCCCCCTTTTGAAAAAGAAAAAGATGCTTTGCATGAAGCACTCTCAAAAATACGCGTGCCTTTCCCGTCCCCTTGCTGACCCAGGGGAAGAAAAGTCCCCTGAGAGCCATGACTTGTTCATCTTGGTTCTTTTAGAAACACAGCGAGGGGACTCCAACCACAGTCTCCCTCGTTGCCACTAATTGGGCCACACACAGCCCACTTGACTGGCATCAGTTGACCCCCCTTTTGAAAAAGAAAAAGATGCTTTGCATGAAGCACTCTCAAAAATACGCGTGCCTTTCCCATCCCCTGGCTGACCCAGGGGAAGAAAAGTCCTGAGAGCCATGACTTGTTCATCTTGGTTCTTTTAGAAACACAGCGAGGGGACTCCAACCACAGTCTCGCTCGTTGCCACTAATTGGGCCCCACACACCCCATTTGACTGGCATCAGTTGACCCCCCTTTTGAAAAAGAAAAAGATGCTTTGCATGAAGCACTGTCAAAAATACACGTGCCTTTCCCGTCCCCTGGCTGACCCAGGGGAAGAAAAGTCCTCTGAGAGCTATGTCCACATTGTCAGTGGACAGACGCGTGTGCTTATCTGCCAGCAGACCCCCAGCAGCACTGAAGACATGTTCTGAGAGAACGCTGGCTGCAGGACACGACAAGATCCCCAAGGTGTACGTGGCAATCTCAGGCAATTTATCCAGATTGGAAGCCTAAAATGAGCAGGGCTCAAGTTGCACAGTAATGGCATCGATGTTTCCTTGCATATACTCATATATCTGTGCGTCCTCCTCTTTTTCCTTGTCCAGCTCTTTTGTTTTCGCATGAGTATATGTCCTTGTCACTTTCCCATGTGTTTGTGTTGTGTTGTGAGTTGTTTGTCAACTTTTGGACACCTTTGAGGGTGTTTTTCAGGTGTTTTTATGTGTTTGTGAATGCCTGCCATTGTTTCCTATGCAGTTCGAGTTCGGTTCGTCGAATGTTCGACGAACCGAACTCGAACGGGAGCTCTGTTCGGCGAACCGACCTCGAGCCGAACCGCGACCGGTTCGCTCATCTCTAGACAGCATATAGTTGAATTTGTACATATGTAAATAGTGAACACATTCCCAATATCTTTTCTGGTTAGTCACACCCTTAATCAAGTCTTTGTTTCTGTGCATTCTCATGATAATCACCACGCCCTGGAGAAAGGGAAAGGAAAAAACAAAGAGTCAAACAGATGACTGGGTGCCTGCTAGGAGCAACAGCAGGATAGGTAAGTATAACAGGTTATTAATTTTAATCTCTTAATGGTCAAGAAAATTTGGGTGAAACCAATTACCTAAAATTTGAATTCACCACAATCCATGCATTTTAGGAAATGTTAATTGCTTTTATTAGTGGACTCGTTATTAATAATTTTGCATCAAACAAAATTGAAAAATGGGTTTCATATTAAGGTAATAAATAGTAATAAAATATTTTAGGCCCTAATTTTAAGAGAATATAATTTTGCATTTGTACCTGCATTTCCATCAGAATTATCAGAAGAATAGAACATGTAGAATTCTAGTCTTTAAAGTATTAACACAGAAGTATAGTTTATTATCAATGTTTACTTCAACTGCTGAGGGAATGAAATAAAAATGAAAATGTATATCAAATTTCATACTGGTAAATTTTTATAGCTTCAGAAGATATAAAACAATGGGATGACAAGTCTTTGCTTTTATCATACTGTAAAACGAGCAGATTAATATCACAAAGAAGCAAGCATCAAAGATAAGGCAGCCTTAGATGTACTGTGAGCCTACTGCCACCTGTTTTCTTTAGATTATGAGAAACTAAAACAACTTTTTCCATCAAATCACACAGTATGAATATTAAGTTACAAATATTTAAATATTTCCACTGAGGATATATCTATATTTATGAGCTTTAAAGATTTTTTATTTTACAAAAAGACATTCTGTATATGGAATTATATCCCGATAAGATGTGATCTTGACCGCCTTTAATGTTTGTTGTTATAGCTGGAAAGGTATATTATTCTTCATCAAAGTTGACAACTTCTGACTCAAAGAATTTGGAGAGGAAAAAAAGAAGATGTTATTTCAACATCTACCATAAATTATGTATCACCCTTCAATAAGATACTGCATATATGTAAAATAGATATTCTAAAAAGAAAGAAAAAACAAATATTTGATACTTATATATTAAAGCATTCTTACAGCAGAAAAGCTATATACCTCAAAGAGCTCTTGGATCACCTTGTGCAATAACATTAATTATTTTCCACTCAAAGTTCAGTCATTTGTGCTAAAGACCACTGCCTTCTACTAAGATCAAAGTCAGGGTGCGCTCACACGAGTGTATGAATCGGACAAGTGCAATGTGAGAAAATCTTTCAATGCACTCGGACCAATGTTAGTCAATGAGGCAGAGCAGTTGGTCAGCTTTTGTTTCATCCATATTCTGGATAAGAGAAAAGTCACAACATGCTGCGATTTGCTGCGAAAATCATCCGAGACTCGCCAATACAAGTCAATGGGTGCGAGAAAAAAAACTGACGTCACACGGACAGCACATGGACCATCCTAGTGACGTAAATCACTAAAAGCTGCGGAGAAAGAAACCGTTTACACACTGAGAGCACACGGATGACAAGTGAGAAAAAAATCATCCTACTCTCTTGAATGAGAATGGGACCATTTTCTTCTTACGTTCGTGTGACTCCAGCCTTAGTGTGATACTATTGTGCCACATACCACAGATGTAGAAAAAGAGACATATACCGCAGATTCAAAAATCCTAAGTTGATCTAATCCCGGTTGACAAAAATGTATGCACCTGAGCCTAAGGTTCTTGATTTAATATTCTGATAAGATTGTATCAAGCAAAAAAAAACAAACTGCCATACAGCTCAGTCAGACAAAAAAATAAAAATGCTAAAGCTCTCAGAATACAGCAATGCAAAAAATAAAAAATGTCTATAAAATAGTTTTTAAGTTGTAAAATCAGCAAAATATAAAAATAACAAGGTAAATGTGATATTTCTGTAATCCTACTTATCTGAAGAATATAGCTGTCATCAATTTTAGAATGTGATGAACAACGTAAAAAACAAAAAAATCCTCAATTGCTGTTTCTTCTTGATTCTGCCTCACAATAAGCAGAATAGGAAGAGATCAGAAAACATTATGTGGCCAAAATTGCTGGAAAAAACAAGCCCTCTCATGACTTTCGACAGAAAATTAAAAAAAAATAAACTTTAGCCTTCAAAATTTTGTGCTGCAAAAAGCCTTTATTTTGTAAAAAAGTATTTCAATGTGATATTGTAAAAAAGTATTTCAATGTGATAGTAGCCAAACTTAATGCAAACTATATATACCTGGTATCTGTAATCGTACTGACTTGAGAAATGAAGCCACCTAATCACTAATATCGATCGTTGTACAGCGTAAAAAAATAAAGCCAATTCTTCAACTGCTGTTGATTTGTTCATTCTGCCTCGCAAAGATTGCAGTAAGCCGCAGCTGAAATTTCTCTGCAAAGCATTTACACTGGGGATTACGTGTAAGTAAACTGGGAACTACAGAACAGGAGAAGGACTTGGGTATTCTCATTACAAATAAGCCGAGCAGCAGAACTCAATGTCAGGCAGCAGCTGCTAAAGCAAACAAGATTTTAGGGTGTAAAAAAAGAGAGATTAGGTCCCGTGACCCTAACATTTTGTTACCCCTCTATAAATCATTTGTAAGACCACATCTAGAATATGGAATCCAGATTTGGGCTCTTCATTTTAAAAAGGATATTAAGAAGATAGAGTCAGTTCAAAGGCATGCAATTAGATTATTAAAAGGAATGGAAGGCCTCCCATATGCTGAGAGGTTCGAAAAGTTAGATTGTGGTCAATATAATGGAGTAACACATGACTTATTCCTTCCAAAGACAATACTAGGGACAAGGGGGCATACACTGCGAGTGGAAGAAAACGATTCTGGCAGCTAAATAGGAAAGGGTTCTTTACAGTTAGAGCAGTGAGACTGTGGATTGCCCTACCACAAGAGGTAGTAATGGCAGATATTATAACGGCTTTTAAAAAAGGGCTGGATGAGTTCCTCAGTACACATAACATTGTTGGTTATAAATGACTTAGGGACAGAATGTAGAACTGGTGGAGAAAGGTTGAACTAGACGGACCTAGGTCTTTTTTCAACCTAAGCAACTATGTAACTATGTAAAAAAAGACAAAAATAAATCTAACATAATCTACACTCCCAAATCTACATACATCCTTCCCTTTTAAACTGCACAATGTTTTTAAGCCACTGTTAATGTCCCCATATTTGGCATTATTGTAGTGAGGAGAGCCCGCCTAATTTTCTTGGTGCAGGTCTCCAGAAGCATGACCTTGGCACAAGGTACAAGCACTACAATGTACTGGACATGACAAGGGCTTATTTAAATTGTCTCTCCAGGGAAGAAGGAGACGAACTTTAGCATCACCTTTTGGAATCCTAAAAGTCAAAAGTGGCTCTTTAACGAGCCTTTTCATATGACTTAGGATTTATACCAGATCAGAACCCCAATTTGCAGACACGGTGTTTCGGGATGATTGCCTCTCATCAGGGAAAAAGTATGGGATCTGATCTGGCCTATGAGAAGCTATAGTGTGTTGTGAATATCATCAGAGATGGTGCTGTTCCCGGGAGTGTTTCTAGGCTCCCTCTGGTGGTTTTGAAGAGGATTGCTGTTTCAGGGAGCCTATGGAGTCCAGCCTGGGGGGATATAGGAAGGCAGTCTCTGTCTAATATTTACTGGTGATAATTGTTTCTTCTCCATTTGAAGATGTCCTGAATGTTGTCCTCCAGCCTTTAGGCTTTTGCCTTTCCCTTTAGGTTTTGGTTTTGCTATTTCTGTGCCTTTTTGGATTTTCTAGGAATGATTGCTACAGCGTTTTTTTGTTCCTTTGCATAGGTTTTGTTTCCATGTCATCCTGAGTCTGTAGCTATGCCTGATAAGTATTTTTTTCTCTTATTCTGGGCTTGGTTAAAGACTGAATTTGCACTGAAGGGCGTTTTTGCTTAATCTATGTCTTTTTCTCAATTAGTGTTTGAGAATATTCCCTTTTTGTTCCTTGCAAGTGAGTAAGTGCTCTTCCTGCACTATTTTTGGAGGACGATTTATTCCTAGCAAGAAAGGGAGTTTTTACTCCCTGTTTGATCAGGAGTTTTGTATTTTTGTATCTCATGTGTTTTTATAGTTAAGATCTTTTCTATTATATTTGCATTTTCTATTTAAATGTATTTGCACAAGAGTTCCTGATAAAGTGAGAAGAAAGATCATGTGGTCTTTAAGGGAATTTTTGATTATCAGGTGTTGGTATTATTCAGGGTTTTAACTGGCTGCAACCAGCAATCTATTCTATAATTTTGTATCTAGCTAGAAGGGCCTCACTTTGCTTTACTCTATATCTACCATCTTTGGGTTGTTTTTTCTTACATCACTGTCATTATATGTTGGGGGCTTTGACTTTCCTTTTGGGCTGCTCTGAGGCAAGTCAGGATTCCTCATTCCATCTTTGAGGTTAGTTAGTTCTCCGGCGGTGACGAGGTGTCTAGGTTTGTTAGGAACGCTCCACTGCTACTTCTAGTTGTGTTTGTGTAGTCAGTGAATTGCAGCCTGCTAAGTTTCCAACTACTCTTGTGTATTATCTTCAACCATTTTTTATGGGATTTTTGCAAGATCTTTTGTGGTCTCCTGACCATAACAATAGTGGGGTCAAAGGGAAAAGCTTTTCCCCTTGCGAAGACTTGAGAAACCAGTATGGCTGCCAGTGAGGGGTCTTATAGCTGCAATGCCCCTCTGGGAAATATTCAAATTGTCTCTACAGGGAGGAAAGAGACGAACTCTAGTGCCACCTATTGGAAGTAGCAATCCTAACAGTCAAAAGCGGGTTGAACACCGCACCAAAACCACAGGAATATGGAGAGTATAAGTGAATCCCTTTTATTTCCACAGGTCTATGTGTTTCAGGGACATAGCCATCCCCTTCATCAGGACAATATACAGGGAATAATATAGCAAACAAGGGGCCACAGGCTCCTATATATGTCTAAAAAAAGCCACGTCTACACTTACTACGTCATCCTCCTTGTGACTCATAGGCATGTGAGGTAATCAATAAAGTTGTACAGATTAACAAAAGAAAAAAATGGAAAGAAAGAAGAAACGGAAAAAAGGGAGAAGCAAAAAAAAGAAACAAAAAAAGGGAATAAGGATGAAGCGCATAATGGCTGTGCTTCTTTGTGCTGGGGAGCAGAAAATTGGTGGGTTAAAAAGTGAATAAATAAATGTTTTAATAAAAATTGGATGTAAAGGATTAAACCTAAAGAAGCTTTTTCACATGACTTAGGATTTATACCAGATCAGAATCCCAATTTGCAGACACGTTGTTTCAGGGTGATTGCCCCTCATCAGTGCAAAGTTTGGGATCTGATCTGGCTTATGAGAAGCTATAGTGGGGTCTAAGGGGAAAACGTTCCTCCTTGCGTAGACCTGACAAAGCAGTCTGGCTGCCAGTGATAGAAATTTTTTTATATATATATATATATATATATATATATATATATGCAGTACAGACCAAATTTTGGACACACCTTCTCATTCAAAAATGTTTCTTTATTTTCATGACTCTGAAAATTGTAGCTTCACATTAAAGGCAACAAAACTATGAATTAGCACATGTGGAATGAAATACTTAACAAAAAAGTGTGAAACAACTGATAATATGTCTTATATTCTAGGTTCTTCAAAGTAGCCATCTTTTGCTTTGATTACTGCTTTGCATACTCTTGGCATTCTCTTGATGAGATTCAAGAGGTAGTCACCGGAAATGGTCTTCCAACAGTCTTGAAGGAGTTCTCAGAGATACTTAGCACTTGTTGGCCCTTTGGACTTCACTCTGCGGTCTAGCTCACCCCAGACCATCTTGAGGGTTCAGGTCTGGCGACTGTGGAGGCCAGGTCATCTGGCCTAGCACCCAATCACTTTCCTTCTTAGTCAAATAGCCCTTACACAGCCTGGAGGTGTGTTTGGGGTCATTGTCCTGATGAAAAATAAATTATGGTCCAATGCAAACCGGATGAAATAGCCTGCAGCTGCAAGATGCTGTGGTAGCCATGCTGGTTCAGTATGCCTTCAATTTTGAATAAATCCCCATCAGTGTCACCAGCAAAGCACCCCTACACCATCACACCTCCTCCATGCTTCACGGTGGGAACCAGCCATGTAGAGTCCATCCGTTCACCTTTACTGCGTCGCACAAAGACACGGTGGTTGGATCCAAAGATCTCGAATTTGGACTCATCAGACCAAAGCACAGATTTCCACTGGTCCAATGTCTATTCATTGTGTTCTTTAGCCCAAACAAGTCTCTTCTGCTTGTTGCCTGTCCTTAGCAGTGGTTTCCTAATCCTAGCAGCTATTTTACCATGAAGGCCTGCTGCACAAAGTCTCCTCTTAACAGTTGTTCTAGAGATGTGTCTGCTGCTAGAACTCTGTGTGACATTGACCTGGTCTCTAATCTGAGCTGCTGTTAACCTGGGATTTCTGAGGCTGGTGAGTCAGATAAACTTATCCTCCGCAGCAGAGGTGACTCTTGGTCTTCCTTTCCTGGAGCGACTCTTATGTGAGCCAGTTTCTTTGTAGTGTTTGATAGTTTTTGACACTGCACTTGGGGACACTTGCAAAGTTTTTCCAATTTTTCGGACTGACTAACCTTCATTTCTTAAAGTAATGATGGCCACCCGTTTCTCTTTACTTAGCTGCTTTTTTCTTGCCATAATACAAATTCTAACAGTCTATTCAGTAGGACTATCCACCAGACCTCTGCACAACACAACTGATGGTCCCACTCCCAACCCCATTTATAAGGCAAGAAATCTCACTTATTAAACCTGACAGGGCACACCTGTGAAGTGAAAACCATTTCTGTTGACTACCTCTTGAAGCTCATCAAGAGAATGCCAAGAGTGTGCAAAGCAGTAATGAAAGCAAAAGGTGGCTTCTTTGAAGAACCTAGAATATAAGACACATTTTCAGTTGTTTCACAATTTTTTGTTAAGTATTTAATTTTACATGTGCTGGTTTTGATGCCCTCAATGTGAATCTACAATTTTCAGAGTCAGGAAAATAAAGAAAACTCTTTGAATGAGAAGGTGTGTCCAAACCTTTGGTCTGTACTGTGTGTATATATATATATATATATATATATATATATATATATATATATATATATATATATGTATATATATATATATATATATTAAAAAAAATGGAGGTGTGTAAGAAAGAAGCCTTCATGAATTTCGCTGTATGGATGCGGTTGGGGCGGCTCACCGGACTTGGGCAGATGAAGTTAGGTTTTGGTGAGCAGCTTTGTCAACAAAAGGGTTAGGCCCTCCTGTTATGGTTACTCCTTTCCAGGGAGTCTGGGAGGCTTCCGGCCTGTAGTCAGCAGGAGGAGCACTGCTGCAACTGGCTACAAGGCAGAAGAGTGCTGGCGGTTCTATGCAAGTTCGGGGTAGTTGTTAGTTTCAGCACCAGTGTCCTGGGTAAGTCTAGTTGTCTCACGGGTCATCCTAATGTTTGTTAAGAGGGGGGAGTCAAAGTCAGGTGGAGATGCTTTACAGGGGGGGTGAGCCTGGCAAGGACTCAAGGGATTGTTCCCTACCTAAGTAAGTTCTTGAACCAGGAACAGGCGGTTTTGTTGGAGAACACTTTTTTGTTTGGGGTTGTTTAGGATTTCTTCTTTGCCACATGTAGTTCTGTTTTCTTTAGAATTTGTAGTCTGGCCATCAGCGCCCCGTGGTGGTGAGGCATAAGATTAGTCAAAAGGCGGCTTTGGGGTCACATGGCAGGTCCTTTCTATAGCCCCCTTCACTTTGTTTCGGCGTTATGGTCTTTCGCTGTCAGGGGGGGTGCCATAAAAGTACCCGAATAAATTTCGGATAATTCAGATTTGTCATTTCCTAAGGGGTGTCTTTGGTAATGGCGGCATTAACCCTGCTCTTTGCGCTGTGGTGTATACATTGGTTGATACGGTTTTGGAATGTGATAAATGTTATGGTACAGGGTCAATTGTTAGCCAGGATTGACCGGCCCACCTTGACAGTCTGTGCTTGTTGGGTTGCCTTGTGTCAGTGCTTATTTTAAGATAGG
Organism: Anomaloglossus baeobatrachus; assembly: GCF_048569485.1. Taxonomy (NCBI): domain Eukaryota; kingdom Metazoa; phylum Chordata; class Amphibia; order Anura; family Aromobatidae; genus Anomaloglossus; species Anomaloglossus baeobatrachus. Next base: position 398,651,445 of record NC_134355.1, read on the forward strand.
TGTTTTGCGCATGGGATATTTAGTCTTGTGTGCTCCGTCTGCAGCATCTAGTCCTTTTTTGGAATGGTAGTATGTAACCAGGCAGGTGGATTTTGTGGGTGATTTATTACCCGGACGACTTGTGTTTATTGGATTGCCAGGGTCACATGTTTGTTGGTTATCTCTTGCATCCATGGAGTGGGTAGCCGGACGATGGGTGGTTTCTTTTGGAGCACGAGGAAATTAGAAGGTTCCTCAACTGGCATTAGTTTATTCGGTATCACGATTGATACTGTACGGGTGGAGTGCAGGTTTAAAAAAAAAAAGAGTATACAGGTGTTGGAGAGTTTTCTGGAGATGTGCAACTGGCGGTCTGTGTTGTTGAGGGAGGTAATTGAAAATATTTGGCTGTGAGCTTTCATGGATGTGACGCTTTAGAGCGTATGTTAGGGGCAATTGGTGATAAAGCTAGAAAAAGGAAGCGCTAATAGGGTTTTACCAGATAAGCACACGTTATTATGTAATAAATTACACCCACCACTTGTGAAACCAAGAATATGAGACAGGATGAGCTAATTTTAACCATGTAAAAAGATACCCTTGTCAACTGTTCCTCCTGATTTTAGTTCCAATTTTATTACCACATTTAGTCAAGATAATGCTGTAATTATTATTATTTATTAAACATTATTTATTAAACTTATTAAACATTGAGGCATCCTTATGGGGGACCCTGTTCTGAAGATTATTCTTCCCTCTCATCCAGGTATTACATTTAGGAGAGCTCCCACTATAAGGAATATCGTGGCACCTAGTAGACTGAGATTTCCTACTTACTCCAGAAACAAGGATCTCCCAATAGGTGTCTCAAAATGTTTCAGTAAAAACTGTTTATGCTGCAGATCTATTACACATAAAAGAAAGACGTTCGGTCCCGCAGGGGAACCAGAAAAATACACTATTAAGGGGCACCTTACATGCCAATCTGAATATGTGGTTTACCTTATCGACTGTATCTGTGGGAAACAATACATAGGGAGAACCGTACAAGCCCTACACAATAGATTAAATTCCCACAGGCATAACATTAAAAAAGGTTTTCTTTTACATGGGCTTTCTCGACATTGCACGATAATACATGAGAAAAAGGCAGATATCACTATAACACCTATTGAGCAGATCCCCACAGATGTTCCGAATAGATTGGAGGCTCTCAGTAAAAAAGAGACCTTCTGGATTTATAGACTCAATGCATTAAAACCGGTAGGATTGAATGAAGTAACAGATCTCTTTTATTGATTTTTAGTTTCCTGAATCGGATGATCACTCTGCATACAGGTTTTAATATAATATATGTGTTTCTTCTATATACCATACTTATCCCCCCTTTTTTCCTCATGTATTTTCAATTTTTGGCCCCAATTTTTGCCATGCTTTACTATGCTTATTTGACTGGAAATTGTTTTTAAATATTTATGATCTATTTGTATGCTCATCCCCAATATGATGTGTGTTTCTCCATCATTGCTATTTGCTCTCTGCTGAAGATCTATGTACAGCTCTTTGAACCCTTTTAACCTTGGAGCGCATGCACTTTCTCTTTTTTCCCACACTCTCAACTCGGGTAACCTCTTCTTACCGCTACTGTATGTGGTGTCACGGCCGAGATCCAGAGCATGCACTGTAATTTTTTTCCCACGCTCTAAACTTGGGTAACCTTTCCTTACTACTGCTCTATGTGGCTTCACGGCTGAGACTCAGTACATGCGCTCACACAATTTTGCCATGCTTTGACACTAAAATAAGCCTTTATTTTCTCTTGGAACGAGAATTAATTTGTTTTTAATAAGATGTTTTAACTTTATTAAATGAAATAAAAATTATAATATACATTTTTTAGGACAAAACCATATTTTTATTATTTTTATTCCCGGTTTACTCAATACATATTTCTATACAATTTTATACATAAAAAAACTTTTAACATCAGTAGATATACACATAGGGACGAAAAATGCTCATCCATACTTTTATATATATTTTTTATATATATTTAACGACCTTTGGGATTGTGTTATTTATTTATTGATTATTTATTTACATAAATTGATAAATGTATTATTTAATACATAGATTGATAAACCCCTGGTGGCGTCGACCATTGATGGTCTGATACCGTTTCTACAGATATACTTATCTCTTGTGGGATTCTAGCCCCTTAAGAGGACACAGTAATTCATACATTTTCTTTTTTCTTATCTTCAGAAATCTTCTCTCCCTTCTATTTTTCTGAAGATTCATCTATTTATTATTCAGTTTTAATGCAATTAAATTCTGTGACCATTATATGAACATTTTACAAAGTATTGTAAAAACGCTTTATCATGCATGCAGAAGTTTTTTTCTTCACTCGCCGATTTTTTTCAAAGTGTTAGGAGGCGGTCCTTGTAGATACCATATGTATATAAGGGTTATATCTCTCTGTACATGCATTGTTGATATTCTGGTCCTGAAGAAGAGGTTATATACCTTGATACGCGTAGACCGATGGAATAAAAGATTGATTAACTCATCAACATCTCTTCTGCATTCTTTGACGGATTGCGCGGATTTAACCCCTCCCTCCCCTCCACTTTGAAGGGAAATTGGTGAGCAGTCGTTTGGCCGGATTGATGTAGGGAAGTGGGATTCATCAAGAATCTTAGCTTGCCCAAGCTTTTTCCCCATAATTGGGGCACTGACAATATGGGGTGAGATTTAGTAATCGGGATACATTTCCATGACCATAATACGTGGGCGATCATTGTTATCAATTAAACTGTTGGTGTCATCATCACCCATGGTTCGGTTGATGCAACATCATGTCTCAGGGTTGTTTTGGCTTAATTTTCTGGGTATGGGTTATTCAGGTTTCTGGGATTGGAGGACTCCATTGCTCATTCACTCGCGCAACAGCAGTGGTATCATTTTCGGTCTTTGACGCTGTGGGCGGATTCCGTGGCTGCCATTGGATAGTGGAGTTTTGAGCTGGTATCTGAACATAAGGCTCAATGATTAGTTAGGTCCCTTTGCAATTGGGACATGGTTCAACCTATAATGCAGCTTGGAGGGTTGGGTCGCCAGGAAACGACATTTTGCTGAGCCAATATCCCAAGAGGATTTAGTATGAGTCTTACTGTGTTGGTGAATTGGGTTGCAAAGTAGGGCTGGTTGGTCCCACAAGTTATTATTTTGGGAAATGGGTGATGTTTTCAGAGATAAGATTAGGGACGGCAGACATCATGAAAGATCTTCTGGTATGTCAGGCCTTTAAAAGTTTTGGGGGGGGCTGACTCAAACGGATACCCATTGGCCAGTTGCATTCAAGGTCCTGGAGGAGATGACCTCTGGGCTACATCTGGTTTATTTTCACGGTTTGAGGAGGGTTGTTTTGTTTGGCCTTTTCATGGCCTGTTTTTTGGGGCCATGAGGATTGTGGAACTGGTCACCATCTTTAGTAATATGGATCTGGCATGTGGGTCAGTGTGGGGTAATTCCTGGCATTCAGTCAGGTTTTTTGGGATCCAGAGGCCCAAAAATTGAATCAGACAGATAAGGGCAGGCTGGTGACGTTTGGGCTTTAAAGGATTCAGGAGGCATACTGCAGAATGTTTTAGAGATTGGCTACGTTTAGGGGCCCAAGGTCCAGGGCCAATATTAAGGCACAGTGACGGTTCTTTTGTTGAAGATTCCATCTCGTGTCAGTTTTTTAGATGTGCCTGGCTGCCTTAGGGCCGGAGGCTAAGAGGTTTTTCTTCCCAATCTTTTCAACTCAGTGCTACAGCTGGGTCCGAACGAGAGGGCTTCCCTCCGGAGGTGGTGAAAAGAATTGGTAGATGAGAATACAAGAGATACAAAAATGTATTTGTGCCCGCATCCGGGGTAGGGAGCAAAGGAAGGGCCCATAAGTGTAGCCGGAGAGGTTGGAACTCCTGGGTAAGATTCTTATTTGACAGCGTTGAGGTTACTGTCATACCTTTTTTCCTTGTTTACTACCCCCTCCCATTGTTCTCCCCGTGTTGACCCGGGCAGCGTAGTTTTTCGGGCATTGGACGCTCGTTGGTTATGAGGAAACTGGAACAGTGGGGTTGTGCAGATGTGAGGCGGCTGTTAGGTGGATCTGGGTCTGGTTTAAGAGCCAGCGATAAGTGTTGTTGGAATTCCACCGTATTGGAAGTTTGGACTATTCCCCTTATGGGTTTGCTTAACATGTCAAGGGGATCGTTCTGGGGTTTTAATTCAAGATATTTGGAACGTTTTCTGCACTCATGGGCGTCAATTCCCGATATGAGGGTAGTGTGGTCAAGCATTGTACCCAGAAAATCGTGGCTAATAGTAGTATAAACCTGGCTCACTATAAAACTGGGTGCTCTGGAGAAATATATCCACTAAAACAAAAAATTAGCTCCGGCACACCTTAAAGAAATTAGGCAAAAAGTCTTGGGTGGTGCTAAAACGTGGTTTTATTGAAACAAAAAGAAAAGCCCGTCCCAACGTTTCGGTCCTGATAGGACCTTTTTCAGGGGTTCTCTCAGACTGATAAGAAAAAAGTAAATCTATACAAGGTATTACAACAGAAAAAGCACATGTCAGATATCACAGCATAGTAAATCATTGTCATAAGAGACGGTACAACAATACAGTGTCATCTGTCTAGAAGGATATGTGTAAGCACACAATCCCTAGGTACATTTGAAAAGTACTTACTTTACTTACTTTACTTACCCCCTGGGTTTCCTTATCATCGCAGGCATCAACCAGCGTCCCGTATGTGTCTCCTGATCTCCTCTTCGCCTTAAGGTACTGTGTGTCTCACATAGTGTTTTCTGTCCTCCCTATCCAGTAACATGGGATTACTTGTCCTTTTTCCACTTTACACAGATATTCTCCAGAGATTACCCTACTTCACATAGAGCTGTTCCCTATATGAAGCAACCAGGCCAGAGGGTAAAACAGTATAGTACCTGGATATGTTTGATCCTTCCTAAGTCATTTTATACCTTCTCACATTTATGTTGCCCTTTCTCCCTTTCTGTCAAAAGTTCTCATTTGATGCACCTGACATATGTTACCTTATGTGCCAGAAAATCGTGGCTGGCAGCTTGGACTGTCAAGAAAATAAAAAAAACACCAACAAAAAACGCAATGGAGCAGAACGGGATATTCTGTTTCAAAAAATGGTTTGTGGTGAAAAATATGGATGTGGAACCTGGAGAAGGAAATGTTTGGAAGTATGTCAAGATCTACTTGAGTGCAATAGGTATTGATTTGTGGAAGATGGGCATCCAGGAAGGTGCTGAGCGGGCACTTCTGTTGGTGGGGAGACTCGCATTATGAGGAGTCAGGTGATGTTCGCTTTGGCGGGGGTTCTTGGAGTTGGTGGCAAAATTGTGGTTGAGGGGTGTTACATCTGGTGGGTGGAACCTCCCATTTGGGATCTGGTTGATAAATGGTGGGGGGGTGGTACATCTGGTGGATGGAACCTCCCATTTTGGATCAGATCTTGATTAATTGCCTGGCGGGCTGGGGGGCTCTTCAGTGTGGAGTCCCTGGGAGTCAGTGATGTTGGTAATTTTTCTGGCAATAGTAGTGCTCCCGAGCTTGTGGTCGTGGCTGGGAGTAATGCTGGATGGTTTCAGGTATTAATGGCTTCCTCAAGGCTTTGGAGCTCCAAGAACCGCTGTATTGTGTGGTACAAGCACAGTGGATTGATTTATAGAAATCCCATACCCACTGTGCTTCTTTTCACCGCTGCATAAACTGACATGCAGTGCGGTTTCCTTAGATTTAACATGTCAATTTATGCTATGGAGAGGCGAATGTCCTCAGCTGGTAAAACAGGGTCTGCTGCCTTATTAATGAATTCATCTATAGTGGGTTTCACCTGAAACACATATTTTGGAAATGTAGATGGAAACCTAGGTTTAAGGGTTCAGCACGTAGAGCACAAGATAAATGTTAAATGCTCCAAAATGTTCTGTAACAAAATTATCACCAAATAGTATTCAACTCAACCCTCCCTACTCAGGCCCGTCATTGACTAATGGAAATATAGGGGGCTTCCACATTACTGCTAGCACAAAAGCTCTGGAAAAACACTATAGCCCCCCATTCAAAAAAAGAAATTCAGCCAAATCTGAATTCCCAATCCAAATGACCTCTTCTCTTCTGAGGCCCAGAATGTACCTAAGCCACAATTAACATCCATATGTTTGCCATTGTTGTGGTGAGGAGAGCCCACTTAAATGTATGGGATGCAGGTTTACAGAAGATCGAACTTGGCACCATGTATGGGCACTATAGTGTACTGGGCACAAGGGCTTATTAGCAATTTTTTATTCTGCAACATTCCCTGTGTTTTACACCATGAGCGTTTCAGACACTAAATAATCACTACACCTATAGATGAATTCCCAGAGGGGTGTAATTAACAAAATGTGGTCACTTGAGGGGAATTTCTTCTGTTCTGGCACTTAGGGGGTCTGCAATTGGAGTCTGCAAGCATTTCTAGGAACATTGGTGCTCCAAATATCAAATGGCACTCCTACCTCTCAGAGTTCTGGGGTGCGGACAAACAGTACTGTGCAGTCACATGTGGGGTATTGCCACATTCAGGAGAAATTTTGAAACAAATTGTGGGACCTATTTTACCTATTACCCTTGTGAAAATTGGAAATCTTGGGTTAAAAGAACATTTTAGTGGTAAAAAAGTAATTATTTTTTGTTCACCGCCCATAGTAGTATAACATTTTGTGACACACCTGTAGTGTCAATATTCTCACTGCACCGCTCAATGAATTCATTGACGAGTGCAGTTTGTAAAATGGATTCACTTGTGGGGGTTTTCTGCTGTTCTGACACTTCAGGGGCTCTGCCAATGTGACAAGGCACACCCACATCATTACAACTAAATCTGTACTCCAATATGGATCTCCTTCCCTTCCTCATTTTGTACTGTGCCTCAGAAGTAATTTTCAACCACATATGGGGTACTGGTGCACTCAGGAGAAATTGCACAACAAATTGTATTGTTCAATATCTCCTATTAGCCTAGTGAATGTGAAAAATGTGGTGTTAACGCAACATTTTTGTGGTTAATTTTTTTTTTTTTTAACAGATCATTATTATAAAATTCTGTGAAGCTCCTGGGGGTTCTAGGTGATCACCAACCATCTAGATAAATTCCTTGAGAGGTCTAGTTTCCAGAATGGGGTCACTTGTGGGGGAGCTCTACTGTTTATGCACCTTTGGGGGTCTTCAAATGCAAATTGGCGTCTGCTAATGATTCCAGTTAATTTTGCTTTCAAAAATTCAAATGGTACTCCTTCCCTTCCGAGCCCTGTCGTGCACCCAAACAATTGATTTCCATCACATATAAAGTATCTGTGTACTCAGGAGAAATTGCACTATAAATTTTATGGTGCATTTTTTCCTGATGCCCTTGAAAAAACAACTACCGGGTTGAAGTAACAATATGAATACTGGCCAGTGCCTAGATCAAATGGACCAAATTAGTCAGCGCAGACTGAATTTTGATCATATAGCAAAATATGCTTCCGACAATAAAAAATTCATAAAACCTTTATTGTATATTTAATAAAATAAAAAATTCAATAGGTGTCAAGTAGATAACACTGAGGTAAACAGAAATACACAACACCACGTGTACAGGTAAGTTCAATAAGTTGATAACACTTGTTTTAAAAACAATAGTAAATACATAGAACATTTGAAACCTCCAAAGAACCAAAATTCAAGGCACTGGGCATAATAAAAAGTAAACTTTGTGCAAAACACCCCAAAATGATCTATGTAACAATAATCTGGACAATAAAAACTTGAAGTAATGACTATAAATAGCATTGTCAAATTACAACCAATGTTAATGTGCCCTTAATAGAAATACTCTTCTGGAGTGGAAAACGGGCGATACAATTACTTATTTCATACAATGCTCATGACACAATTGCAATCTGTATTCCTAATTCAATAACAAGTACTCTATTGCAATTGACTAGTTGCTTGATTCAGTGATATTACCCCTTGTTATGAATTCTAATGATAAGGGGCTGCACTAGGATTGCCATAGTTAAAGACCCGGTATTTACCTGATGTGTTCTGAGGCTTCCTGCTCCCGACTCGCAGTTTGACGTGCTGTCTTCTTCCAGGGGAAAAGATCTCCCAATTACCTCACTGACATCTACTTGCCAACAATTGAATTTTAAATTTATATTACTAAATATTCAATAAAGGTTTTTTGAATATTTTATTGTCGTTAAGCATATTTCTCTAGTGTATAAAGAGCATAGTACATGAGAAATACTTCTTCCAATTGATGATTTGAAAGACATGAACAGTAAGCCTGTGTTCTTGAAAGACAGGGATAAAACAATTCTAATATAAATCTGTGTTGCAGCCTTTGCTAACCATGGTGGTAGGGACAGTCCATATGGTAATACCACTCTGAGCTATGGGAATCTCTGAGGTGGGCATCAATGGGTGGGCACATTCGCTTTGTGTGGCCTTTCCCACCCCTTTCTAGCCCTCTCCCATGCTACTCTTGCAACATCCGCTGAATATCCACATACTTTCAGACTGCCCACTGTTTCATAGTGATGGACTGTACTTCTGCTGGTGTGGCTCTCATTACTGGCTCTAAATTGGCAAGCACTTAGTTTCCTGCCCCATCCTAGCCTCCTCTACGCTGCACCTGCTGCAGTCACTGCACAGTCATACAAGTTATGTTTGCTCTGGCTGTCTACTTTGTTTTGTAGTACTAGACAAAATATCTTATCCTGGGAAACATACTCTTATGTTTTTGTACCTTCAAGAAACAAAATAGGACTAATATTTTAAAATGCTTGATGACAACAAGCCATAAATTCTTCACATTTGAAGAGTACTCCTGCTTTGTCTGCAGAAAAAGGGAATCATTGTTAAAAGGTTTGATAAAAAGTGTTTTTAATTATCTTATAATTTTATTTATTGGGACACCAGTTGCAGATCTCAAAAAAGAGAAAAAATGTATCATTCCTGGTAAGAAGACATAATTTCTTCATGTTCAAACAGTTTAAGCATTTTTCTTTTTTTTGTTTTTGTTTATTTTTTTTAAAAAAGGGGGTAATTTTTTGATGGCTTGAAGAAAAGTCATTGTAACTGCCCAATCAATGTTGTGATTAGTAAACCATTTCAAACTGAAAATAAAATTGATCCTTTTTTAACTACTAGTTGAGAGGCTATTACAGATTCACATTAGAAAACAGAACAGGACACCTGCTTTGTCTCCATAATTGAAGAAATAATTTTTGGATGGCTTTTGAAAGAACGATTGCTTCTTTATTTAGTAAAGTGTAAACTCTTTATACTAACAAAACAACAATAAATGTTGCCATGTGAAATGCTATGGCATCCTATGTTTGCACCACCTGTCTAAAAATAACAGCTATATATGTATTCCCCTCCAAAGGGATAATTTTTAGACCATTTATTTATTTTAGGTAGCCTAGAATGTCTGTTACTGCAGTGTGTTGTTAAATATGTGGTTGGTTACCTCTGTTTATCATCCATTTTCCCCAGCCAGGGTGAAGTCATTTGGACATAAAAATTTCTGTGTTTACTGTTTACATTACAGAGCCCAAAACCTGTTCAAATGAATCCAAGAGCGCCTGTTTTACACATATTTTTCCAGGTAATTAGAGGCTTTTTAATAATTTGATTAACACAAACTGCAAATCAATAGTTTTATGAAAATTTGCCGAAGTTGAGTTTTTGAATTTCAAAAGATCCACTTATTACTATATACTAGTCACCTGCAGTAGATTGGTATGGTAGGCATAATGTATACATACATATACAGTATTAGGTTTGTCATGTTAAAAAGTGGACTAACTAGCAAAGTGCCCAAAGACTCATGCACTTGGCTGTACTATGGATCCATGTTGTACTGATAAACAATATGGTGGTCTCTTTTTTTCAGTTCACCATCTACATATGATTTTCTAAACTGCCACAAGGTCCATGATTCTTTTTTTTTCCCGGAGGAAACTTTAATTATGCTCCAGTTTAGATATGCATTTTCTGACTTTCTAAATTATTCAAGTAAGATTTGTCCTTATTTAAAATGCATTACAATGTCTGCAACTAAGGGTTCATGGATACAGTTATTTTCAACTTTTCTTTTATCTCCTCCCAAAGATTTTGCTGTCAATCTTGTAGAGGTATGACACTCTATGCAAAATACAACATTTTAGGATTGTAGTCTATTGTCCCTTGACATCCATTATAATGAAAACTACTGGGAAGTAAAATGCATGAATATTTATATATTAGTAGATAGCAAGAAATGCAAGCATATCAAAGTATCTTTTACATATTTTTTTTTCTGAAATTTTAAAGAGGACCTGTCACTACATACCTTTTTAGTAAATACTTATATTTTCATAAAACAATAGTTTTTGAGCTTCTTTTCTTCAAACTTTGTTATTGCTCCTAGAAATTCATAAATTCAATTGAAAACTGTGTGTTACCATTTGGGGTCGCCATGCAGCTCAACACTGTATAAACAGTACTGCCAACATAAGACTGCATAGAAACACAATTCTTTGTCAAGCAGAATGGTAATATTTAGATGAGTTTTAAGTAATTTTTAAAATCATTAGCCCTTTATTGCACAGTTTACTCAGCCATATCGCAGGCAGAGGAGAAAACAGCTGCCCTCGCTCGCTCCGGTGAGCTAAATGCGCAGGTGTGAGATTATGGGCATGGCGAGCATGGCGCTGGTGAGATCATGCACAGCACCGACCTCACCAGTGCCATGCTTGTACCCGCCCATAATCTCACGCCTGTGCATTTAACTAACGGGCGCGAGCTAGGGCAGCTATGTTTTCTGCTCTGCCCGCAATATGGTAGAGCGAATTGCACCTGTGCGAGACGATCTAACTGCACAGGTGCGAGATTTGAAAATGCGAGGAAGAGAATGACGAACGGTGTCATCCCGTCAATCAAGAAAGGAGAACGGTGATCAGCGGCAGGCGGGGGGAAAAGAGAAGAGGATGAGCCCGCCCATCTGGCCAACACAGGTAATTAGTAGAGATGAGCGATGTTCGAGGTTCAAGGTTCGCCAATTTCATATTCGAGTGATTTTGGGGGGTGCTCGAGATCGAACTCGAGCTTTTTGCTAAAAGCTCGACAGTTCGAGTTACGTTCCAGAACGGCTCGATCACCAAAAGCAGGGCTTTTTACAGCTACAGTGTGCAAAGAGCCATCGCTGGCAGCCTGCGTAAGCTGGTAACCAAGATAAATATCGGGTATCCAAGCAAAGCGCTTTGCTTGGTAACCCGATATTTACCCTGGTTACGTGAGCAAGGAGCCGACACTTCCCCGCTGGGCTCCGCCCCCTCCTGCACGTGGCATGTATGCACACACACTCACACTCACCTGTCCCCAGCCATGCAGTCCCCTTCACTGACGTCCTCAGCGCCACATGGCCCCGCTAGGCTCCACCCACTTCACACTCCGCCGCCCGCACACATGGCCCCACTAGGCTCCACCCACTTCGTACTCCGCCACCCGCACACATGGCCCTGCTAGCCTCCACCCACTTCGCACTCCGCCGCCCGCACACATGGCCCCGCTAGGCTCCACCCACTTCGCACTCCACCGCCCGCACACATGGCCCCGCCAGGCTCCACCCACTTTGCACTCCGCCGCCCGCACACATGGCCCCGCTAGGCTCCACCCACCTCGCACTCCGCACACATTACCCAGCTAGGCTCCACCCACCTCGCACTCCGCACACATTACCCTGCTCGGCTTACCTGCGGTGATCTATTCCTGCCCTCCTGACCTCAGCACTGTCACTGTCCTCCATGACCGCCGCTTCACATTTCGTCTCTCTGCTGACCCGAGACTGTGACTAGCGGTGACATCACAGGCTCCTGCGATACTTGACTGTGAAGGCGGCGGTCATTGAAGTCAGTGACAGCTCTGCTATCAGCAGTGCAGGAGATCATCACCATAGGTAATGTACCTCGCTCCTGACAGCAGCACTCGTCATGCCCTGCAGTGACCTGGGCTGATCTATTGATGTTAGCTCAGGTCACTGCATTGCTCTCCCAGCCAATGGGGAACATTCTGTTCTTCATTGACTGGGACAGTGACTATGGTATGGATCGTCATGGGAACCCCTTGGATTACAGCAGACCTGGATTTGTTTTTCTTTCTAATAAATTGGTGAAAGAGGGAAAGTGTTGGGGAGTGCTTTTTCAAATAAAAATGTGTTTGTTGTCTATTTTTTTTTTATTACTGACTGGGTTGGTGATGTAGGATATCTGATAGACGCCTGACCTCATGAACCCCAGGACTTGATGCCAAGTGACATTACACATCTGGTATTAACCCCATATATTACCCCGTTTGCCACTGCACCAGGGCAACGGGATGAGCTTGGGTGAAGCATCAGGATTGGCGTATCTAATGGATGCGCCACTACTGGGGCGGCTGCGGTCTGCTATTTGTAGGCTGGGGAGAGTCCAATAACCATAAACCTCCCTAGTCTGAGAATATCAGACCCCAGCTGTCCACTTTACCTTGGCTGGTGATCCAATTTTGGGGGGACCCCCACGTTTTTTAAAAAAAATTATTTATTTAATTTAAAATAACACCGTGGGGTGCCTTCAGTTTTCGAATACCAGCCAAGGTGAAGCTGCCAGCTGTGGTCTGCAGGCTGCAGCCGTCTGCTTTACCCTAGCTGACTATCAAAAATAAGGGGAACCCCACGTCATTTTTTTTTTTTATTTTTTTTTTATTTTGTAAATACAAGGCTAAGCACCCCTTAGTGCCACATGAAAGGCACCAAAGGGTGCAAAATTACAAAATGCAGGAGAGTGAGACATTGTGTCTTTCTGCCATTATAATGACAGAAAAGACTGATATGAAGTGTGCAAGCACAAGAAAATCACCAGAGCACTACGCTGTGAAAAGCAGTAGAAAATGGCACAGGAGTGAACATGTGACCGCCTCATGTAGGTTGAAGCTATGGATCCTGGGTAAATGTATGTATTTTCCCTCCTTCAGTTTTTTTGCAGTACGCAAAAAAATCGGAAGGCACAAGGATGACAAATAGATGACATATGGACCGTCTACGGAACAGAAACGGATGCCACACGGATGTACCCATGAAAAAATGGACCTTTTTTTGTGGACCGCAAAAACGGATCGGTCGTGTGAATGAAGCCTTATTCTGATCTGCCGTTTATAAACAGCAGGCAGAAATAAGTGAATAGCGCCCCCCAGCATCAGAAAATCTCTGTGGTTTCAAGGGGTAGCTGAGACCCTGGAGATCATGATTCAGGCCATTTTTTCCGGTCCCCGCTCACGTGATCACAGGTATACACCGTATACCGATGATCACGTTACAGTAAATGACAGCGCCGGTAAAAAATTATTTATCTCCCATCTGGCATGAACAAACATGTCAGATGGGAGATAAATCTCCTCCCCGGTCCCCTCTGGTCCCCCGGTGTCACCAAAGTGCCCCCCCGCCCCCTCCCGGAAATCCAAGATGGCCACACGCACAGCAGCGCGCCGGCCGCATTCACCCTACTCCTCTGATTTCTGTCACATGTGCCATGACACATGCGACAGAAAACTCCTCCCCAGGCCCTGCCAGGTCACCCCCTAGAACCCCACCGGTGTTCCCCGGTGTCCCATGGTACCTGTGCAGCGTTGATCCCCCGCGGCCCCCTCCTTCACTATAGACGCTGCCACATGCACAGAGATGAGGTAAGGAACATTGTTGATCAGGAGAGTTATACTACATTTCCAAATGGAGGTATTTGATTTTATAGTTGCCCTGCTGAACGACTACCAAACATGAGAGTCCGTTATACGCCACAAGAAAACATGTCTAAATAGCGAGCTCTGTTGTTTAGTATTCATTCAGCTGAATAACTGGACTTAAAGGGGTATTCCATCTCCAAGATCCTATACCCAATATATAGTAGGTGGAATAGCAATAATATTAGCAAATACCAATATTTGGAAATGTAGAATAGTTCTCCTGATTAGGCATGCCCTTACCTCATGAGCAGGGCATTGCAGCTTTGGTAGCAACACTTACGACATGGACTCTGCTGCTGTGGACCCATGGAGAGTGGGTACAGATTCATTGCACCCACACTCCTCAAATGGAGGGTCTGCACTCCTAGAAAATGGGGGATACGTTCCCTGAGCGTGTCTCCCCATATTCTAGACGGTCCAGAGTTATCGTGGGACCCCCTTATTTTTTTCCTTACAATAAATTGGTGAAAGAGGGATTGTTTTGGGGTGTTTTTTCAAATACATTTTTTTTTGTCTATTTGTTTTGTTAGTACTGACAGTTTGTGATATCGGTTATGTGATAGACGCCATGACATCACAAGCTGCTTAGCTTGATGTCAGGTGACCTTACAGCTAGTATCAACCCCATTTATTACCCCATTTGCCACCGCACCAGGGCACGGGATGAGCTGGGGTGAAGCACCAGGATTAGCGCATCTAGTGGATGCGCCACTTCTGGGGCACCTGCAGCCTGCTATTTTTAGGCTGTGAAGGGCCAATAACTATGGACCTTTCCACCCTGAGAATACCAGACCACAGCTGTCCGCTTTACCTTGGCTGGTGATCCAATTTGGGGGGGAGCTAGTTTTTTTTTGTAATTATTAATATTTATAAAATAATTATAAAAATAGAGCCTGGGGTGACCTCCACATTGGATCCCCAACCACGGTAAAGCTGCCAGCTGTGGTTTTCAGGCTACAGCCACCTGCTTTACCCTAGCTGGCTATCAAAAATGGGGGGACCCAACATCATTTTTTTTAAACTGTTTTTTTAAATAAAAAAATTAATGGGGTTCCCTTTATTTTGATTGCCAGCCAAGATGAGGGTGGCAACCCGTAGCTGTCTGCTTTATTTGTGCTGAGAATCAAAAATACCGTGGCGAGCTACGTCTTTTTTTTTAAACGATTTATTTTTACAGCACTGTGATGTCCAGCAATCAAATTACAGGGAAGCCCTTTTTTTTTAGTTATTTAAATAAAAATTTAAAACAATATATATGGGCTCCCACTGAATTTTTTGTATTGCTAGCTAAGGGTAATACAAGCAGCTACTGGCAGCTACTGGCTGCCAACCCCCACTTCACTGGCAATGGAAAATCCAGGGAAGCATTTTTTATTTTTTTTGCCAAAAATCTACAAAAAAATGACGTGAGCTTCGCCATATTTTTGTATGCTAGCCAGGTACAGCAGGCAGGTATGGCTGCCCCCAACCCCCAGCTGCCTATTTGTACCCGGCTGGGAACTAAAAATATAGGGAAGCCCTTTTTTTAATTATTTCATGAATTTCATGAAATTATTAAAAAAAAAACATGTGGGCTTCACCCCATTTTTGTGTCCAGCCGGGTACAACTAGGCAGCTGGGGATTGGAATCCGAAGCAAAGGTTAGCCCGAGGTTTCTGGGCCCCTCTGCTGTGAATTGCAGTCTGCAGCCGCCCCAGAAAATGGCGCTCTCATAGAAGCGTCATCATCTGGCGCTGTATCCAACTCTTCCAGCAGCCCTGAAGCCGGGTGGCTTGCTGTGTAATAATGAGTTAATACTAGCTTTGTTTTACTAGCTAGTATTAAGCTAGAGATTCTTAATGTCAGGCAAGTTTGACCCGGCCATTAAGAATCTCCAATAAACGGTTAAAAAAAGACACCACACAGAGAAAAAATACTTTAATAGAAATAAATACACAGACACACTTAAGCGGGCTTTACACGCTACAAGATCGCTAGAGCGATCTCGTTGGGGTCACGGATTTTGTGATGCACATCCGGCCGCTGTAGCGATCTCGTTGTGTGTGACTCACTTTAATAGAAATAAATACACAGACACACTTAAAGACTCCATGTTTATTACTCCCTATTATCCCTCCACGATTCCTGGTCTTCTGTCTTCTTTCTCCTTCAACACATGCAGGTCTGCTCCATCAGCAGCACTGCATGGGAGAAAGACGCTGCTCCCCGTGCAGGCTTTTCACTCCGTGAGTGATCAGTACTGCTGGCTGTTAGCGGTAACGTCACCGCTGACAGATGGGTTGCCATAGCAACGGTGCTACGATCACATGATTCCCGATGCCACTGCGGCTGTTAGCGGTGACGTCACCACTAGCAGGTGCGTTGCTATGGCAACGGTGATCTCCATTATTTACCAGCTGTGTCTGCCAGTCAATAACGGAACAGGGAAGCAGAACAGGGAGTCGACCGTGTGCCAGAGCAAGTCGCCGGTGCACGGCGATACACAAACGTGCACTGTGTACCAGAGAGATGCAATGACAGGACCTAGCATGACGTCCAAGACATGTGACCAGTCTGTAGCCAATGAGATATTATGTATCCAATGTGTTTGTGATTGCCACCCATTGTTTCCTATGGGGTTCGAGAGTTCGACGAACGGTTCAACAAACGGTTCGTCGAATGGGGCACCGTTCGGCGAACCGACCCGAACTCGAACTCTAGGGGGGTGGCTCATCTCTAGTAATTAGCATACCTAGGAGCCAAGTTTTATAAAGTTATTTTTGGGATCTGGAAGGAGAGTCAGGGCCAAGGTGCAGCTTCATAGAATGCAGCCCCAGGAGCTGCAGAAGGTGATTCTTTTAGTTTATTATGGAAAAATCTGGTGACAAGTTCCCTTTAATACACTAACAGTGATTAGCAATTGTACTATAGAGGACGGGAGTAATGTAATCTTCTCTGATGAGTCTGATTTTCAGCTTTGCTTAACAAGCCACATACAAGGTTATCCTGGAAAAACAATTGCTTCCTTCTGCTCAGGCAATGTTCCCCAACTCTGAAGACTAGTTTTTCCAGCGGGGAAATGCGCCATGCTACACAGCTAGGTCAATCAATGTGTGGATGAAGGACCGCCACATCAAAACCCTGTCATGGCCAGCCCAATCCCCAGATCTGAACCACATTGAAACCTCTGGAATGTAGTTAAGAGGAAGATGGATAGACACAAGCCATCAAACAAAGAAGAACTGCTTACATTTTTGCACCAGGAGTGGTATAAGGGCACACAAAAGCATTGTGAAAGACTGGTGGAAAGCATGCCAAGACGCATCAAAGCTGTGATTAAAAATCATGGTCATTTCACAAAATGTTGATTTCTGAACTCTTCCTGAGTTAAAACATTAGTATTGTTGTTCCTAAATGATTATGAACTTGTTTTCTTTGCATTATTTGAGGTCTGAAAGCAATGCTTTTTTTTGTTATTTTAACCATTTCTTATTTTCAAAAAATAAATACAAAATGCATTGCTTAGAAATTTGGAGACATGTTGTCAGTAGTTTATAGAATAAGAGAACAATTTACATTTCACTCAAAAATATACCTATAAAGAGAAAAATCAGAAAAACTGAAAAATGTTCAGTGCTGTATTTTGTACTATAGAGCTAGCAGGATATAATAAGCAAATTGAATGTAGTTTATGCATGTCTTGATTTAATGCCGATGGAAATGTGCAATGTGGAATTGTTTACATATAAATGATGACCCGCTAAAGGGTTAAACCTGATGGGATATTCAGTTTTCTTTATTCTCACTCATTAGTTTGTGTGAGGTTCTTCTAGTAGTAATTTCTCACAGGTGAGGAATAACAGAATAATTATGTTTAATTAGGTTTGCAAGCTATAGGGCTTGGGTTATTTTAAGGGGTCCTTAGTATGAAATATTATGCCTATGAGTAAGGACGGGGGTCCGAAACGGGTCCGGCGGAGCTCAGGGCTTGGAATATGTTGTTATGAATTTATATTTCAATCAATTGAATAAATAAAAGCAAACATTTTAAAGAAGAACGGTATGCTGGATTCATCCATTTTACTTGATCTATTCGGTGGATGCCAGCCACATTTTTACAGGTTTCCATTGATCCTATGGAATGAGTGGCGAGCTGCACTTGGCTTCGAATTCTATAAAATAATGGTAGTGTCATGAGCAAAGGTGAAGAGGATGGTGAGATATGAAAAAAAACAATAACAAAAAAGAGGATTTAAATCCTCTAAACGTTAAGCAAATACTCACAGACAAATGGCAGAAGATGTAAACTGCCCAGGCAAAAAAAAAAAGTAAAGCACTACCAGGATGCAACAAGTCCTCCAATAAATGGAGACCTCACAGGTGCAAAAGGAGCTTGATGGTAAAATTGCACACTTGTGGCTTGCATAGGTCACTGTTCACACATGCACGTTCACAGTATCTGGTAAGCAGCCTATTAGTTACGCCCATCAAAATAGATACAAGCGGGTTGCGCCAGTACTATATATGTGCTCCATGCAGGGACAGTGACTATATTATGCAAGGCCTAACAAAAAGAGGCCTGGCTGCATCCTGTATAAAATATTCTGTGCAAAAGAATATATAAATATATAAGGTATTGGTAGGTAATATGGCCATAGTACAGGTCAGGGAACAAGCAAAAGAGACTTGTTTGGGCTAAAGAACACAAGGAATGGACATAATAATGATTGACTTAAGAACCCCTCAAAGCACTACAAAAGTGAAATTAACACACTCGGCTTTTAGCCGGAATCAATGCTCCGATCTCAGAGTTCCCGGGTTATGTATATTACAAGAGGTGTAAATCCAATGGGGGCATCTGAGGGAACCTCTGAGATGGCGCACTGAGTATAACTTATCACCACTAATAATAAAGCCTTAAATTTTATCAACGTTGGTATTACACTGAACAAAGGTATACCCGGATATCTTAAAATATGGTACCTTTAACTTCAAGGGAAGTTTCACACAGGCCTGTGGTCTGAGTCTGCTGTATATAATTCCAAAGAAGGAAGAAAAAGGAAACACAAAAATCTTCTTCTTGCTCTAAGGATGTCTTCAGCCCGGTCCTGCCACACAGGACGATATTAGTCGATATTAGCCAATTACTTCACACAGAACACGGTCTCAGGCACACAGCGCTGTAGTAATCTTCAGGCAGAACACAGGCTTCCTCGGTCCAGAGAACAGCCCTCCCTTCAGGAAATTGGAGCTCCTTTCTCTCACACAACACAGTTCAATTTCTTCAGCACCGCTCCTGGTTCTTTTGTGAGGAAAAGATAATCGAAAAAAAAAATAGTCTCCAACAGTCTCTCTGATCTCTTTCTCTTTTCAGACTCTTATTAGCAAGCAGTCACATAACTGTCTCTCTCAGGCAGCCCGAGCTCAGCACACTTTCTCTGAGGTAACTCTTGCATCTACAGGGTCTCTGACCCAAAACCCTGCTGATCAGTGCAGGGAGGCAGAACTCACATTGTCCTACTGTACTTCTGACACAATCATATTTCAAACTCTCACACTCCACCCCACTAGAGGTTGGCGTCGCCGACACACCTCCCCACTCAAATTCGTCCTGTGCATAGCACTGAGGGGGTGTTCCCGCTGTAGGGCGAGTGATTCTCCTGAGGCCCACCCCAACAGATTCAGGCCTCAAGGGAGCAGGAGACTCTTTAGCAATGTCATCAGAGGGAGCACATGATGCTGTTCCCTCCTGAGGTAGAGCACCCTGTGACCCATCATCCACGTCAGGTGGCTGACCTAATTCACCACCTTCAGAAGGGCATGTTTCAGACTCGACACTCTCTCCACATGAGGGCAAATTTATCACAGGGGCCAGGTTGACAGGTGCAGGGGAAGGCACATCATCAAACTCAAAGACATTAGAAATTCCCCCCCCCCTTTGGGAGCAGTCTGGGGTTCTGTAGAAATGGGATTCATGTCTTCGAACCAACACCGATGTAGCATGTTACGGTGAAGATTACGAGTAGGTTCCCCCAGTCCCCACCGGCTCGACCTCGTAGACTGGAAACTCAGGGCTCAACCGTTTTACTATCCGGTAGGGAGTTGCTTCCTAGCGGTCATCCAATTTCCACGTCGGTCGTTTTACCCTTGCTAACACGCTATTCCCCGGGGCGAAGGGCTCTGTTTGCACCGGTCGCTTGTCCTTATGAGACACCTGACTGAGTCGACTACCCACCACCTGATGCACCACTTCTAGTCATCGCCGATGCTCTCAAACCCATTCAGATGCAGTCCGATGAGAATCAGAGGAGTGATCGGGCATGTTCAAATCTTCAATATCCCTTCCGGGCCTCCCGAACATCAACATGTATGGCGAGTAGCCAGTGGTGCTGTGCACCCGGTTATTGTAGGCCCACATTAGTTCAGGAAGGTAATCGGGCCAGTGAGCCTGCTGCCTGTCTTCCAAGGTTCTCAACATCTGTATCAGGGTACGAATAAATCGCTCACAAGCCCCATTTTCTTGGGGATGATAAGGTGTCGTTCTTGAATGTGCTATACCATACATTTGACGCAGCCCCTCCATCAAGGTTCCCTGGAAGCATGCCCCCTGATTTGAGTGTATCCTTCGAGGACACTCAAATGCCTGTAGAAAATGTCGAGATATGGCCTTAGCCACCGTCTCCTCTCTTGTTGGCACTGCTACCGCATATTTAGTAAAATGATCTGTCATTACCAAGCAATAGGAGCACCCAGACGTTGAGTACCCTATCAAGATGAAATCAATCATGAGCAATTCTAAGGGAGCAGAGGTCTTAATAGTTTGCGTAGGAGCCCACTGCTCAGGACTCTTGCTGAGCCCACAGACCCGACACTGCCGACATGCCTCTGCCACCATTCCCCCAGATCAGGGTAACAGAGGACTCGCTGTAGCCACTGGAGTATCTTTGCACTTCCAAAGTGGGCTCCTTTTTCATGCGCCTCACGAGCAACCACCGGGCCCATCTTTACAGGGATTACCAGCTGATACCGGTGTTGCAGCTCAGATAGCAGATACACCTTACAAGAGGCCCTTTTCCACACACAACCTATCCCTTTGTCTCAATAATTTAATTCCTTCTGCGGACAGCTGGGCCTTGTCCTTTGCACACGGCCACATCCCATTTTGTACTTAAGCGCGCACTAGTGTAATGTCTGGACACTCGCTCTGGTCTTTCGCACAATCTGAAGGTGTTTTGCCCAGGACACATGGCATTCCGGATGCCACCCCACTTGAGTGTACCAAACTATGGATGAGAGGTACCTGTCTAAAGTCGGGGGTTTCGGTGTCCTCCAATTTGTCATCAACACTTTCCCCTGCGGACCCAAGGGGTATCATTCACAGCGCGTCCGCATTTCCATTTTCTCTCCCAGAGCGAAACTTAATCTGATAATTAAACTTAGCAAGGCGAGCGACCCACCGCTGCTCTAACACTCCTAGTTTTGCATTCTTCAAGTGAGCCAGAGGGTTATTATCAGTCATAATAAACACCTCAGCTCCCGTTAAATACTCGGCAAAGCGTTCAGTCATTACCCACACCAGGGCTAGTAGTTCTAAGCAAAACGAACTGTAGTTAGCTGGGTTCCGCTCAGTGTCTCTTAAAGATCTGCTGCCATAGGCAATAGCTCGCTCTTGGCCATCCTGTATTTGTGCCAGTACCACCCCCAACCCATGAAGACTACCCTCTGTGTACAACAGGAAAGGGGCATCAAACCGGGCATATGCCAACAAAGGGGCACTAGTTAGGGCAGCTTTCACCTCTTCAAATGCCTTTTGCTGCTGGGACTCCCATTTGATAGAGCGATTGCGAGGGCCCAATGCTGTCCCTCTTAAAAGTGCATTCAGTTGACCCACAACTTGTGAAAACCTGGGCACAAAGCGTCGATAATACCCCGCCAACCCCAAGAAAGCCCGAACCTCCCGCAAGGTACTGGGAGGGGGCCACTCCTGGATCGCCAGGACCTTGTTGAATGTGGGTAACACCACATGGTCCGAGTCCGCTGTATATAATTCCAAAGAAGGAAGAAAAAGGAAACACAAAAATCTTCTTCTTGCTCTAAGGATGTCTTCACCCCAGTCCTGCCATGCAGGGACCCTGGACTTAGTCGATATTAGCCAATTACTCCACACAGAACACGGCCTCAGGCCCACAGCACTGTAGCAATCCTCAAACAGAACACAGGTGTTATGCTCACCGAGGAGCGGCGAGCGTCCGGAGGTGGACCCACTGGACCGTGCACCGGACTCCCCTGAGAAGGCGACCAGCAGCGAACCCCTATACAGGGACTGTGCGGCGCCTCCCCAGAAAGCCTCAATGCACGGCAGCCAGGAACCGGTAGTAGGAGTCTCTGTAGGGCCAGGTGTAGCAAGGTTGTGACGTCCACAGCCGGCAGGACACGGAAACTGCACCGGAGATGTTCACAGCAGGTGACATCCGCAGCAGGTACGGCACGGATAATGTCCACGGCAGGTAGGGCACGGTGACGTCCACTGTCGGTATGAGCGATGACGTCCACAGCAGGTACGGCACAGATAATGTCCATGGTAGGTAGGGCACGGTGACGTCCACTGTCGGTATGAGCAGTGACGTCCACAGCCGGAATGGTACGGATGGCACTACGGTGAGACAAGGGATTAGAACCAGGTATCAAAGCACAGAAAACAGATAACAGCACAAGGGGTCTGGACACTGGCAAGACTCTAATTGAAGCGTTGCTCGGGCACCTGCTGCTGGGGGAGGTGAACCTAAATACCCATTAGGTAACAGGTGACCTCTGAGGTCACTTCCAGAAAACGGGGCATACCGCTTTAAGAAAGGGGGCGTGGCCTTGCACGCAGCCTAGAGTCACTTACTGCAGCTCTGTGTAAGGAAGGGAGACAGGAAGAGGCTGCAGCATGCCTGGGAGCAGGACGTACATCAGGACCCGGAGCAGGAGCAGCGCCTGCAGAGCCATGGGACCGGTAAGAGGAAGGCCGTCGCTGCCTGGGGCTATGACTGGGAGTGCTAGTGGGAGCCATGCTGGGACTGGGCACATGTGAGGGAGCGCGCCCCCCACGGGGTCTGGTGGGACCAGGCGCTACAGTCCCCCCCTTGAACACCCCCCCTCCTCAGGAAGCTCTGGAGGAGACGAGGAGCATCCATGTCCTCCGCAGGTACTGTGGTCCTCTCCTCAGGACTGAACCCCTTCCAGTCTACCAGATAGTAGGTTCTACCTCGGACCTCCTTAGCCGCAAGGATGACTTTTCCCTCATAGACGTCATCATCACCAACAGGAGGAGGCGTATTACCAGGATCACTGTGGAAACGGCTCAGGACCACCGGCTTGAGGAGGGACACATGGAAGGAGTTTGGGATGCAAAGTGTAGATGGCAGTTTCAACTTGTAGGACACCTCATTGATCCGTTGGAGCACTTCAAAGGGACCAATAAAGCGGGGACCCAGCTTTTAGGATGGCATCTTCAGGCGGACATACTTGGATGAGAGCCAGACTTTATCTCCGGGTTGAAAGAAAGGAACATCCATACGGTTCTTGTCGGCGTGTTTCTTCATGCGGATGGAGGAACATTCCAGAGTCGACTTGGTTTCAGCCCAGATGGCGGAGAAGGACCTCACGAGGTCATCAGCTGCAAGGCTGCCTGAAGAACATGTCACAGGACACGGCACTTTTGGTCGCTGTCCATAAATCACATGGAACAGAGATTTAGCAGAGGACTCACTTTCATGGTTGTTATAGGAGAACTCGGCTCATGGAAGCAGTTTGACCCAGTTGCTGTGGTGTTCGTGCACGAAGTGGCGGAGATAGTTAGTCAAGACTTGGTTAATGCGCTCCACTTGCCCATTGGACTGAGGGTGGTAGGCAGAAGAAAAGTCCAATTGAACATCCATCATTTTGCAGACTGATCTCCAAAACCGAGCGGTGAACTGGACCCCTCTGTTGGACACGATATGGAGAGGCAAGCCGTGAAGCCTGTTGGGGGTTTAGCCTGTGGGCTGTCTGGAGATATGCCAGATTCTTGTGGTCAGTATAGATGGTAACTGGATGTAATGACCCTTCCAGCAGGTATCGCCACTCTTCCAGGGCCAGCTTGATTGCCAGCAACTCACAGTGTCCGATTGAGTAGTTTCGTTCTGCTGGGGAGAAAGCCTTAGAAAAGAAGCCACAGGTTACTGTCTTACCCTCTAACGTTTTCTGTGTAAGAACCGCACCGGCTCCGGATGAGGAGGCATCTACCTCAAGGATAAACGGCTTGTTAGTGTCGGGTCTGTGTAAGGCTGGAGCAGAAGCGAAGGCTCGTTTAAGGGACATGAACGATTCTTCAGCTTCCAGGGTCAATTTCTTAGGGTTCTCCCCTTTGCGAGTGAGAGAGGATATGGGACGCACCAGAGACGAGAAGTGTGGAATGAATTGCCGGTAATAGTTGATGAATCCCAGGAATCGCTGGATAGCCTTCAACCCTTCCGGACGGGACCAATTCAGTACGGCTGATACCTTATCGGGGTCCATCTTCAGGCCAGTATCAGAGACTATGTGGCCAAGGAAGGCTAGCGAGGTCTGCTCAAACAGGCATTTCTCGAGTTTGGCGTAAAGGCGATTCTCTCTCAATCTCCGCAGGACAAGACGGACATGTCTTCGGTGGGTATGCAAGTCCGGAGAGAAGATAAGGATGTCGTCTAAATACACAACCACACAGGTGTATAGAAGGTCACGGAAGACGTCGTTCACGAACTCCTGGAAGACCGCTGGAGCGTTACTGAGCCCGAAGGGCATCACTCGATATTCATAGTGCCCATCCTGAGTGTTGAACGCAGTCTTCCATTCGTCTCCCGACCGAATGCGGACCAGATTGTACGCACCCCGGAGATCTAATTTGGAGAAGATCTTGGCACCTTGAAAGCGGTCAAACAGTTCCGGTATCAGGGGTAGCGGGTATCTGTTCTTCACCATGATCTTATTCAATCCGCGGTAGTCAATGCAAGGCCGTAGACCCCCGTCCTTTTTCCCCACAAAGAAGAAGCCCGCTCCGGCAGGAAAGGAGAATTTTTGGATGAAGCCTCGTGCTAGATTTTCCTTTATGTAATCAGACATGGCTTGGGTCTCTTCTCGGGACAGAGGATAGATGCGCCCACGCGGAGGGGTTGCCCCGGGGAGCAGGTCGATGGGACAATCATAGGGTCTGTGTGGCGGCAACGTCTCAGCCTCCTTCTTGTCAAAGACATCGGCATAGGCCCAATAGGCAGGGGGTAACCTGGGAAGGGTAACCGGTTCAACGGGTCGGTGCAGAGGATGCACTGGTTTCAGGCAGTTGCTGTGGCAAGACGCACCCCATTGCAGGATGTCTCCAGAATCCCAGTCCAGTACTGGCTTGTGTGACCAAAGCCAGGGTATTCCCAGTAGTAGGGCATGCGTCATGCCAGGGAGTACGTGGAAGGCGATGGTTTCAGAGTGTAGCAACCCCACTTGCATAGTACAGTTCTCCGTGATGTACCGGATGGGTTCGGATAGCGGTTTTCCATCCACGGAAGAAAGACTGATGCTGGTAGCAAGACATCAGACGGGAATCTGGTGTAGGTCCACCACGGATTGTTGGATAAAGTTCCCGGCAGAGCCTGAATCCAGGAGCGCATGCTCTGACAACCGGATGGAACCACTGGACAGGGATACAGGTACATGGAGAAAAGGAGAGGACTTGGCAGGACCTAGGGTGGCCTCTCCGATGGACGCTAGGCTCTGTAGTTCCCGGCTTTACTGGACAGTTCTGAATCAGATGTTTGGCACTTCCGCAGTAGAAGCACTCTCCTGCCATTCTCCGATTCCTCTGTCGCAGTCTGGACTCACTGACGCGATCGACCTCCACGGGCTCGTGCGGAACAGTAGGGCGGGTGGAGGGAGGTGACATCGGCCTTTGGAAGGTGGGCGCAAGGTGCGGGGTTCTTCTCGCCCGGGTGACTTCTCTGGCACGCTCTTGGAAACGGAGATCAATACGGGTAGCCAGAAAGATCAGCTCTTCCAGGGTGGTAGGTACATCCCGGCCGGCCAGTTCATCCTTGATTTTACCGGATAACCCTTCCCAGAAAGCAGCTAACAAGGCGTCATTGTTCCACTTGAGTACGGAGGACAGAGTGCGGAATTCGATTGCATACTGTCCCACGGTGAGATTCCCCTGGTGGATTCTCATGAGCGAAGAGGCAGTAGATGAGAGACGGCCTGGCTCATCGAACACCTTACGGAAGGTGGTCAGAAAAACGGACAGGACTTGAACGGTCGGGTCATTCCTCTCCCAGAGCGGATTCATCCAAGCCATAGCCTGACCAGTCAGATGAGACATGATAAATGCGATTTTCGAGTGATCAGTCGCTCGCTGCAGCGGCGACAGCTCAAAGTGCAGGGAGCACTGGTTTAAGAAACCGCAACACAAACGGGGATCCCCTCCATACATGGGTGGGGAGGCCAGGCGGGAAGGAGACATGCATGTCGATAATCCCGCAGAGTCGGGGGTTGTTGAGGAGGCCGGATTCTGCAGGGCGTATAGACGGGAATCCACGGACGCCATATATTCGGCCATGCATCTCTGGGCCTGATGCTGGCGGGACAGTTCCTTCTGTAGTTCACTTAACTGGGAGCCGTCGGAGGATCCGGAGGTTTGCATGGATGCCAGACTTCATGTGAGCCACTAATCTTGCTTGGGTCTCGCGTTGGCGGGAGAGCTCCTGTTGCAGGTCATTTAGCGGGTTAACCTTGACCCCGGCGGAGTCCATGGCCCGAGCAAACTGTTACGCTCACTGAGGAGCGGCGAGCGTCCAGAGGTGGACCCACTGGACCGTGCACCGGACTCCCCTGAGAAGGCGACCAGCAGCGAACCCCTATACAGGGACTGTGCGGCGCCTCCCCAGAAGGCCTAAATGCACGGCAGTCAGGAACCGGTAGTAGGAGTCTCTGTAGGGCCAGGTGTAGCAAGGTTGTGACGTTCACAGCCGGCAGGACACGGAAACTGCACCGGAGATGTTCACAGCAGGTGACGTCCGCAGCAGGTACGGCACGGATAATGTCCATGGCAGGTAAGGCATGGTGACGTCCACTGTCGGTATGAGCGGTGACGTCCACAGCGGGTACGGCACAAATAATGTCCTCGGTAGGTAGGGCACGGTGACGTCCACTGTCGGTATGAGCGGTGACGTCCACAGCCGGAATGGTACGGATGGCACTACGGTGAGACAAGGGATTAGAACCAGGTATCAAAGCACAGAAAACAGATAACAGCACAAGGGGTCTGGACACTGGCAAGGCTTTAATGGAGCGTTGCTCGGGCGCCTGCTGCTGGGGGAGGTGAACCTAAATACCCATTAGATAACAGGTGACCTCTGAGGTCACTTCCAGAAAACGGGGCATACCGCTTTAAGAAAGGGGGCGTGGCCTCGCACGCAGCCTAGAGTCACTTACTGCAGCTCTGTGTAAGGAAGGGAGACAGGAAGAGGCTGCAGCATGCCTGGGAGCAGGACGTACATCAGGACCCGGAGCAGGAGCAGCGTCTGCAGAGCCATGGGACCGGTAAGAGGAAGGCCGTCGCTGCCTGGGGCTATGACTGGGAGTGCTAGTGGGAGCCATGCTGGGACTGGGCACATGTGAGGGAGCGCTATCCCCATGGGGTCTAGTGGGACCAGGCGCTACAACAGGCTTCCTCGGTCCAGACTACAGCCCTCCCCTCAGGAAATTGGAGCTCCTTTCTCTTACACAACACAGTTCAATTTCTTCAGCGCCACTCCTGGTTCTTTTGTGAGGAAAAGATAATGGAAAAAAAATAGTCTCCAACAGTCTCTCTGATCTCTTTCTCTTTTCAGACTCTTATTAGCCCGCAGTCACACAACTGTCTCTCTCAGGCAGCCCGAGCTCAGCACACTTTCTCTGAGGTAACTCTTGCATCTACAGCGTCTCTGACCCAAAACCCTGCTGATCAGTGCAGGGAGGCAGAACTCACAGGGTCCTACTGCACTTCTGACACAATCACATTTCAGACTCTCACAATGTCTCCATTTATTGGAGGACTTGGTGCATCCTGGTAGTGCTTTAGTTTTTTCGAGATGGTGAGATATGGAAGTCAAACCTTCAACACTTTGTTACAGTTTTGACTGTTACTGTATACAAATGGCCATCTCATACATAAGACAGACTCATATTGTGTATGGAGTCAGCAAACAATAATGGATACTTCTAAATTTAATTTTGTTATTACACTCCCAGTTAAGTCACTCTTGAAGTTCAGCCTCTTTATTTCACCATCGATTACAGTTTTGAAAATGAGACTACTTTAATTTTTTAGACAATCATCTTGTCTATCTCATGCATAAATGGGACTTGCAACTACTTAGGATATGATTAGTTTTGCAGATTCTTGTCATGGTACTGCATTGTTACTGTTTTGCTCCTGGTGATGGAAGAATAATTTTCTTCCTGTATACTATACATTAAAATCTGTTCTCACATTCCTCAATAGCTCAGTGTGTTATTAGGTTGATTAACAAGTGAAAGTTCAAATTGAGGAGCAGCTATGAAGAATATTTTCCAAGAAAAGAGGAACAGCATCATCCAGCTCATTGATAGCTGTATTTCAGTCTATATGGATCGTCCATGTACCATCCGTTCTTTTTTCACATCCATTGACTTTAATTGGCGAGTCTAATCGATATATGTGGCCATAAAAAGTACGCTGTGATTTTTTCCTCAGCCCGATTACAGCTGAAGAAAACTTGCAGATGATTACAACCTTACTGAATAATAGTGGGGCAAGTGCAATGCAATATTTTTCTCGCATTGCACTTGTCCGATTTATAGGCAAGTGGGAGCGAAGCCTTAAGACAGTTGTCCACTACTTTAAAATTGAAGCCTATTTTTGGGATAGGTCATCAACGTTTGATGGTTGGGGTGCGAAACCCGAGCAGCTGTTCTTGTTGTGGATGGTTGATAGAATTGCTCAGCTACACAGTGCACAGTGCACCTCTATTGATGGAATAGTGGCCACGGCCGGGTACTGCAAATCACCGGTACAAAGGTATGCAGCAATAGGAAACCTAATACAAAACTCAAAACTATTACATGAGACTATCAATCTGCCTGCTGCTCCTACATCTAAGGCTAAGGACACACAGCGAGTTAAATGGAATGAGTGGAATGTGATAAAAAAAATTACATTCCACTCAGACCAATGTTACTCTATGGGCCCGCTCCCATGAGCGATTTTTTTTTCACAGCCCTAATCATACTGAAAAAACAATCGCAACATGCTGCTGTGGAATCCAGTTCATTTTCTCTTGCACCCATACAAGTTTATGGGTGTGAGAGAAACATCACATTGCATTGCATTACATCGGAGTGCAGTGCGATATATGCATCAGCTGAAAATGGGCCCTCCTTCTCCTCTGCAGCTGTGCTGCGATCGTAGGATCGTATCAAAACTGCATAACATTCGGCTTACACTCCAGCAGAGTGGGAGTCCAGTGTTATGCGATGCACTCGCATTAATGCTCTTGTGGCCCCAGCCTAATGGTAATACTGTGTCCACTCAAAAGAGAGCAAGGCCCAGATCAAAAGGTTGGCTTGAAATATCCAAAAGACATCTATTGGACTCACACAGGACTCAGACTAAAATATCCTTAAGGTGTAAGGGGCCTAGACATATTATTGCAAATTGACCTTGAAATGCTAAATCAATGCAATGTGATATGAGTGTGTTGAAAAATGCTAAATTAATGTTTGCTGAAATAGTCTTATCTATAGTATCCCGGGACATGTTGCTAGATATTTGTATACATAAATGGTAGAAGGGAAACGGGTACAGGCTTTGCTTGATTTAGGCAGTCATATCATGTTGGTTAAGGCCAGCTATGTAAACTCCAATAGAGTACTCGCTCATATCATATGGTTTACCTTTATATGTGGTTACACTCATGAATAGTTAATGCCCATGACAAAAGGGAGATGGGGATGCAAGACCAATAACCACTTGCCAATAAAACTTGATCTGCACAAGGAGCTATGTTACTTTTTTTAGTGCATTGGCAAGTAACTTAGACTGAACCCATTTATATATAATATACCGAATGGGCGGACTGAAAATGTGTTACTAGACAGTTCAGTTGCACAGCATAAGTTCACCACTGCTCAGCTGTATGACCTTACTCTGGTGTGTGCTAGAGAAAATGGAAAAATAAATGGAGAAATTATGTATCCAGGGGTCACACTGGCCTACTCTTACACAGCTATGCAAAATGACTTACTGGTCAGGCACCACTGAGTACTGCACCCAGGTAATCCTAAAGGCCAGAATGAGGTGTGTACGCACAGACACATAGCAACCAGTTCTCCCACACCATTAGATGGGACCCTTGGGCAGTCTCTGGAGGGGTCTGGCCTTCAATTCTTGTCAAGGGGTGTAGTAGAGGGGCTGGGAGCTAAAGTGCAGAGGTTGTCAGGAAAAGAGTGGAGCGAGCCAATCTGGTAGTGGTGAGCGGCGGTTGCTAGGGGATTCGCATGCGGCCACTAGTCAGACCCTGCGCCGTGTAGTGACAGTTAGCGGGGGAGAACGGTAACGTGGTCAGTCAGTCAGAAAGACAGAGAGAGTCAATTGAGTACGGGGACTGCCGGTAACTAGGCACGTATGGGGTACAGGTCCCTTGAGTAGACTTCAATTTATTGATCTGCTAAACCTGCTGGTGAGGGGAACTACAGGTACCTCACCAACCACACAGAGTCCGAGCCTCGGCTGCAATGCAGGGACCGATAAGGAGACAGAGCCAGACACCATCTCACCTGGTCCACGCTGCCGGAAAACGGTCCAAACAGGGAGAAAAGGCAGTCTCGACTCCCTGGATAGACCCCACTGTACTTCAAGTCAGGGGTTATCCGAATATAGAAGTGCTAGGAAGGTGAGCTAACTTGTTACCCTCAGACTGCCCTGAAGGAGCCCCTGGTTCTTACCTGGTTTATCTCAGCATCGCCCGGGTCAGCTCACAGTAACAACAAAGTGAGTAAAAACGAGTTGAAAGACTTTTGGACTGAGCCTGAGTTATTCCTGACCCACTACCCTGCTCACCCGAGCCACTGGGGCCTGCCTTACTCACAGGAGGCTATATCAATTGGCTGCAGACCCCATCAGCCCCAGATACTCGTAAAAATCTGCAGCGGCAGTCATCCACATTCCTGACTGCAAGCCGTGAGTGGCGTCACGACACATAAATAAAATCTGACAGTACCTGTTTACCATACTGGAGAAGCCCTGTCGCATCCCTGTAGAGGATCAGCATTCCTGGGGCAACACATCTTATGTAAGGAAGCAATGGTGACATTATTGAACAATTAGTAGTTTACAAGCCATATAGGCGTACAGTGCTAGCTTTGGCTCATAATCATTTGATAGGTGCACATCTTGGGGTTGAAAAAACAAGAAAATGTGTCTTAGGCCCTGTGTGAACACAGCGTTTTTACCCGCGGTTTACCCGCGGTTTTGCTGCAGAAATTTGTTGAGAAATGTTTGTAATCTTTCTGCAGACATTTCCCAGCAAAACCTATGGAAAAAAATAGCTGTGCGCACACTGAGTTTTTTTCTCAAGAAAATTCTTTCTGCAGAATTTCTTGAGAAAATTTCTTGAGAAAATGTGCATGTCACTTCTTTTCCGCAGGTACCTGCACTATTTCACTCCATTCAGTGTAATCGCGAAATACCGCGGGTATACCGCAGGTAGCAAATGATGTTCGGTATACCCTTGGTATAGCCGCAGTTTACCTGCGGTATGGTTCATCACTGCCCTGTGTTTTTCAGGGAAGTGATGTCATTATGAAAGGAAGAGGAAGCGGAGCAAAGTAAACACACACACATCACACTCCCTGGCCGCCGCACGGAAGCACTTCCGTGTAGCCTCCGTCTGGTGCCCGTGCAGTCTGTGTCCCACTCCAGCCCCGCGGCTGCTCGCACTGCAGTGTGTCAGTGTCTGCCCGCACTGCGGTATCAGCAGCTTCTCATGCTGTAGTGCTGGTAGCCGCGGGGATGACGAGCGCTGCTGTCAGGAGGTTAGATGAAATCCTTACCTGCAGTGACGATCTCCTGCTCTGCTGACGTCAGCGCTGTCACTGCCTTCTATGCCCATCTCGCTGGCAGCCCGAGACTGTCACTAGCGGTGATGTCATGGGCTCTCGCGATACTGCTGAGAACGTGGTGGGCATAGAAGTCAGTTACAGTGCTGACGGCAGGAGAGCAGGACAACGTCACTGCAGGTAATGATCTCATCTAACCTCCTGATGCCAGTGCTCATCATCCCCTGCAGTGACCTGGGCTGACCTATTGATGTTAGCTCAGGTCACTGCCTTGCTCTCCCAGCCAATGGGTAACATTTTGTTCTTCATTGACTGGGACAGTGACTATGGTATGATCATCGTGGGACCACCTTATTGGATTACGCCGGACCTAGAATTAATTGTTCTTTTCAATAAATTGGTGAAAGAGGGAATGTTTTGGGGAGAGTTTTTTCAAATAAAACTTTTTTAACTGTCTATTTTTTATTTCTTACTGACTGGGTTGGTGATGTCAGGTATCTGATAGACGCTTGACATCACTAACCCCAGGGCCTGATGCCAGGTGACATTATACATCTGGCATCAACCCCATATATTACCCCGTTTGCCACCGTACCAGGGCAACGAGATGAGTTGGGGCGAAGCGCCAGGATTGGCACGTCTAATGGATGCACCACTTCTGGGGTGGCTGTGGCCTGCTATTTTTAGGCTGGGTAGTGTCCAATAACAGTGGACCTCCCTAGTCTGAGAATACCAGACCACAGCTGTCCGCTTTACCTTGGCTGGTGATCCAATTTGGGGGGGACCCCACGTTTTTAATTTAAAATGATTTATTTAATGTAAAATAACAGTGTGGGGTGCCCTCTGTTTTGGATTACCAGCCAATGTAAAGCTGTCAGCTGTGGTTTGCAGGCTGCAGCCATCTGCTTTACCCTAGCTGGCTACAAAAGATAGGGGGGACCTCACGTCGTTTTTTTTTTTAATTATTTATTTATTTTTTGGCTAAATAGAAGGCTAAGCACCCTTTAGTGTCACTAAAGGGTGCCAGCTTAGAATATGCAGGGAGGTGGGACATTATATAGGTCTTTTTCATCTATTATCTATCTATCTTTCTAGCTATCTACCTATCCCTCTTTCTATCTATCTATCTATATTTATCTATATCTATCTCTCTATCTATTCATCTCTCCATCTTTCCCTCTATCCATTATCTGTCTGTTTATCTATCTATCTATCGATTATCTATCTATTATCTATATTATTTATTGCAGTTACAGCATAAAAAAATGCAGGGACCAACCTGCGGAAAAACGACGGCAAAAACGCAGCAAAAAAGCGGCAAAAACGCATGCGTTTTTCCCATGGTTTTGGTGCGGCTTTTTACCGCAGGTGCGGTAATCTTCAACTTCCAGAAGTTTCTCAAGAAATTTTCTTGAGAAAAAACACTTTTCTAGCCGCAAAGCATTTATTTCTGTCCTGGTTTAATAGTGAATATTACAGATTACTATGCCTCCTGCTCAGTGTGTCAGTATTCAGCACCCTCCCCAATTTACAGCAAAACCAAAGATCTAAGGCTTATGAATCTGCTCTTGTACATTGTACATACTGTATAACAACTTATTCTCTGGCTCACGTCTTTGATACTAATGCATTCTTTGTTCTTTGTTCAAACAGCGGTGTGCTCCACCTTCCTGAGATAAGAATTTATCTATATACAGTTAGGTCCAGAAATATTTGGACAGTGACCCAATTTTCGCGAGTTGGGCTCTGCATGCCACCACATTGGATTTGAAATGAAACCTCTACAACAGAATTCAAGTGCAGATTGTAACGTTTAATTTGAAGGTTTGAACAAAAATATCTGATAGAAATTGTAGGAATTGTACACATTTCTTTACAAACACTCCACATTTTAGGAGGTCAAAAGTAATTGGACAAATAAACCAAACCCAAAAAAATATTTTTATTTTCAATATTTTGTTGCGAATCCTTTGGAGGCAATCACTGCCTTAAGTCTGGAACCCATGGACATCACCAAACGCTGGGTTTCCTCCTTCTTAATGCTTTGCCAGGCCTTTACAGCCGCAGCCTTCAGGTCTTGCTTGTCTTGTGGGGTCTTTCCGTCTTAAGTCTGGATTTGAGCAAGTGAAATGCATGCTCAGTTGGGTTAAGATCTGGTGATTGACCTTGGCCATTGCAGAATGTTCCACTTTTTTGCACTCATGAACTCCTGGGTAGCTTTGGCTGTATGCTTGGGGTCATTGTCCATCTGTACTACGAAGCGCCGTCCGATCAACTTTGCGGCATTTGGCTGAATCTGGGCTGAAAGTATATCCCGGTACACTTCAGAATTCATCCGGCTACTCTTGTCTGCTGTTATGTCATCAATAAACACAAGTGACCCAGTGCCATTGAAAGCCATGCATGCCCATGCCATCACGTTGCCTCCACCATGGTTTACAGAGGATGTGGTGTGCCTTGGATCATGTGCCGTTCCCTTTCTTCTCCAAACTTTTTTCTTCCCATCATTCTGGTACAGGTTGATCTTTGTCTCATCTGTCCATAGAATACTTTTCCAGAACTGAGCTGGCTTCATAAGGTGTTTTTCAGCAAATTTAACTCTGGCCTGTCTATTTTTGGAATTGATGAATGGTTTGCATCAAGATGTGAACCCTTTGTATTTACTTTCATGGAGTCTTCTCTTTACTGTTGACTTAGAGACAGATACACCTACTTCACTGAGAGTGTTCTGGACTTCAGTTGATGTTGTGAACGGGTTCTTCTTCACCAAAGAAAGTATGCGGCGATCATCCACCACTGTTGTCATCCGTGGACGCCCAGGCCTTTTTGAGTTCCCAAGCTCACCAGTCAATTCCTTTTTTCTCAGAATGTACCCGACTGTTGATTTTGCTACTCCAAGCATGTCTGCTATCTCTCTGATGGATTTTTTCTTTTTTTTCAGCCTCAGGATGTTCTGCTTCACCTCAATTGAGAGTTCCTTAGACCGCATGTTGTCTGGTCACAGCAACAGCTTCCAAATGCAAAACCACACACCTGTTATCAACCCCAGACCTTTTAACTACTTCATTGATTACAGGTTAACAAGGGAGGACGCCTTCAGAGTTAATTGCAGCCCTTAGAGTCCCTTGTCCAATTACTTTTGGCCCCTTTTAAAAAGAGGAGGCTATGCATTACAGAGCTATGATTCCTAAACGCTTTCTCCCGATTTGGATGTGAAAACTCTCATATTGCAGCTGGGAGTGTGGACTTTCAGCCCATATTATATAAAATAATTGTATTTCTGAACATGTTTTTGTAAACAGCTAAAATAACAAAACTTGTGTCACTGTCCAAATATTTCTTGGACCTAACTGTAGCTTCCCATGGACAGGTGGCTGAACAGTCAGGGCTCCAGCCCAGCTATGCCCTTATTCACCCTGAGGTAGGTTGGCACAAGGTAAGGTTATAATAAAAGAGGAAGGCCAGGACTGTCCTGAGTGGGTACATCTTGTCGAGGTGAGATGGCGTTAATGCTTTTTTGATTAAAAGACCATTAACTCATATATTTCAATTATCTGCCGTGATTAAACTTTTTATAGTATAGATCTTCCATCTTCAAACCCATTCATGCCAGCCTTTATCAATGGTATATTTTTCATTCATCTGCTTGTGATTAACCCTATTTTTGCCCTCATCTTCAAATCCATCTTTGCCAGCCTCTATCCATGCATCTTATTCTGAATTTGTTCCCTGATACTGTAAGCTCTTCTCATTTGTTCAAACATTTTATGATCTATTTTGGCCTGCAAGCTTGTTTGTCTTTGTTGTCTTATGTTAGTTGATTGTTAATTAGTTAAATTAGCACTTGTGCAGGAAGGACTTGTGCAGATATAATTGAAGTGCTGGATATTTATAAGTGCCAAAGCAGTTGAACAAGGCAGTTATACAGGGCAGTACACAGGTAAGTCATGCAAGACAATCAAATAAAGTCGTTCCTAGTTCATTTGTACTGCAAAACGTATTCACCATATGTATGTGTTCTAGCTTGTTCAATCACATATCTGCTGCCCTTTCACTCACGTTGCACACGTCAATATTATCCCCTCTCTCCTTCCCTCTCCTATGCTCATCTCTCATGCTCTTTTCACATTCTTATACCACACAGATCCATTCACTCCAACCACACAACACAAGAGATGCCCACAAAAATCACTTAAGCATCTACTCACTCTCTCTATTCTCCTCCAAGTTGAAATAGATATTTTACCTAACTTAGGCCCTTTTTATAATAGTAAATGAAACTCCTTCATAGCTGCT
Organism: Anomaloglossus baeobatrachus; assembly: GCF_048569485.1. Classification (NCBI taxonomy): domain Eukaryota; kingdom Metazoa; phylum Chordata; class Amphibia; order Anura; family Aromobatidae; genus Anomaloglossus; species Anomaloglossus baeobatrachus. The sequence continues at coordinate 398,687,697 of NC_134355.1, forward strand.
ACATTCAGAAACTCTGCAAATTTCATCAATATTGTTTGCATGCCTTCTGTCTCTTTTAACATTGCCATGACTCACAGTCAGCATGTAATAAACTCTCCTACAACAATGGCTTTTTCCTTTAAAATTACATTAGCCTCCTTACTGAGACCTGGCTATAGCAGCCAGACACTACCCCCGCTTTCTTCTTTGATGGCTTACACTTTTCACTTACCTTCAGACCTAAGAGCAGGCCAGGTGGAGGTGTTGGTCTGGTCTTTTCAACAAAATGTGATTTTCAGGTTATCCCTCCTGCACCCGGACTTATCTCTCCTTCTTCTGAGGTCCACACTGTAATACTTTACAGGCCCTTCTCCCAGCAAGTGGTGGTTGCCCCCCCACCCCCAAAGTCAGTTCCTCTATCACTTTGCCACCTGCCTTCCCCACTTTGTAGCCTGTGACATTTTCACTCTCATCGTGAGGGACTTTAGCATCCCTATTGATGATCAACTCTCCCTATTTGCCGACCATCTTTATCTCATCATTTGGTGAAAAAATAGAAATTGTTGATAAAATGCAACCCTTCTAACTTCCTAACAAAAAAATTGCTTTAAAAATGGTACTGATGTAAAGTAAACATGTGGTAAATTATATTATTAACTACAGTTAGGTCCAGAAATATTTGGACAGTGACACAATTTTCGCGAGTTGGGCTCTGCATGCCACCACATTGGATTTGAAATGAAACCTCTATAACAGAATTCAAGTGCAGATTGTAACGTTTAATTTGAAGGTTTGAATAAAAATATCTGATAGAAATTGTAGGAATTGTACACATTTCTTTACAAACACTCCACATTTTAGGAGGTCAAAAGTAATTGAACAAATAAACCAAACCCAAAAAAAAAATATTTTATTTTCAATATTTTGTTGCAAATCCTTTGGAGGCAATCACTGCCTTAAGTCTGGAACCCATGGACATCACCAAACGCTGGGTTTCCTCCTTCTTAATGCTTTGCCAGGCCTTTACAGCCGCAACCTTCAGGTCTTGCTTGTTTGTGGGTCTTTCTGTCTTAAGTCTGGATTTGAGCAAGTGAAATGCATGCTCAATTGAGTTAAGATCTGGTGATTGACTTGGCCATTGCAGAATGTTCCACTTTTTTGCACTCATGAACTCCTGGGTAGCTTTGGCTGTATGCTTGGGGTCATTGTCCATCTGTACTACGAAGCGCCGTCCGATCAACTTTGCGGCATTTGGCTGAATCTGGGCTGAAAGTATATCCCGGTACACTTCAGAATTCATCCGGCTACTCTTGTCTGCTGTTATGTCATCAATAAACACAAGTGACCCAATGCCATTGAAAGCCATGCATGCCCATGCCATCACGTTGCCTCCACCATGTTTTACAGAGGATGTGGTGTGCCTTGGATCATGTGCCGTTCCCTTTCTTCTCCAAACTTTTTTCTTCCCATCATTCTGGTACAGGTTGATCTTGGTCTCATCTGTCCATAGAATACTTTTCCAGAACTGAGCTGGCTTCATGAGGTGTTTTTCAGCAAATTTAACTCTGGCCTGTCTATTTTTGGAATTGATGAATGGTTTGCATCTAGATGTGAACCCTTTGTATTTACTTTCATGGAGTCTTCTCTTTACTGTTGACTTAGAGACAGATACACCTACTTCACTGAGAGTGTTCTGGACTTCAGTTGATGTTGTGAACGGGTTCTTCTTCACCAAAGAAAGTATGCGGCGATCATCCACCACTGTTGTCATCCGTGGACGCCCAGGCCTTTTTGAGTTCCCAAGCTCACCAGTCAATTCCTTTTTTCTCAAAATGTACCCGACTGTTGATTTTGCTACTCCAAGCATGTCTGCTATCTCTCTGATGGATTTTTTCTTTTTTTTCAGCCTCAGGATGTTCTGCTTCACCTCAATTGAGAGTTCCTTAGACCGCATGTTGTCTGGTCACAGCAACAGCTTCCAAATGCAAAACCACACACCTGTTATCAACCCCAGACCTTTTAACTACTTCATTGATTACAGGTTAACGAGGGAGACGCCTTCAGAGTTAATTGCAGCCCTTAGAGTCCCTTGTCCAATTACTTTTGGTCCCTTGAAAAACAGGAGGCTATGCATTACAGAGCTATGATTCCTAAACCCTTTCTCCGATTTGGATGTGAAAACTCTCATATTGCAGCTGGGAGTGTGCACTTTCAGCCCATATTATATATATAATTGTATTTCTGAACATGTTTTTGTAAACAGCTAAAATAACAAAACTTGTGTCACTGTCCAAATATTTCTGGACCTAACTGTATGTTATGTGATACTAGAGGCTTTGTGATCTTTTTTGTTTCTATTGTAATGAATGTTACATCACATGAAAGCCTTATGTGTCTAATATATGTTTTCAAAATTTTGTGTTTTTTGCTTATAGTAACAGTGTTCTGCGCACGCGGGAAATCAAAATGACAGAGTCTAATGTGATAATCAACAGCAACTGAGAGAAGATGAGTGATAAATTCTTGTTTCTGCATGGAAAGTCTGCAGAGGATATTCATGGTGATATGTCACTGACATTGGGGGATCAATGTCCTTCATATTCCACAGTTAAGAACTGGGTTTCCAAATTTAAAACAGGCCACTTCAGCACCAATGATGAGGAACGTCATTGATGACCGAGAGTGATTGTTGTTCCGGAGATCGTCAATGCCGTGCACAATCTAATACTGGAGAATCGATAAATTTCAGCTAAAGCAATAGCAGACATCATGGGGATTTCCTGTGTACATGTATGTGTCATTATCCATGAACATTTGGACATGATGAAGCTTTCTGCAAAGTGGTCCCCAAATGTTTGACAATAAATCAGAGAAGCATGCGAGTGAAAACTTCCTGGTCCATTAGTCAGCATTTCTGGACTGATAAGAACTTCCTAGATCGACTGGTCACTATTGATGAGACGTGGATTTATTTAAATGACCTTGAAAACAAGTAGCAGTCAAAAGAGTTGAGGCACAGTGGTTCTCCTCATCCAAAGAAGTTCAAGGTGCAAAAATCAGCCACTAAGGTGATGGTGTCTGTGTTCTCGGGTATGGATGGCGTGCAGCTAGTGGACTACCTTCAAAAGGGTTCCACCATCAATACAATGTATTACATTGAACTTCTGGACCAATTGAAGGCAGTTCTAAAGGCCAAAAGGCACAGCAAGCTGACCAAAAGAATTTTGTTCCTTCAAGACAACGCCTCTGCTTACACTGCACAAGCAGCCACGGCAAAACTGGCAAAGCTAGGCTTCCAGCTGGTTGACCACCCACCTTATTCACTAGATCTAGCTCCCACAGACTATCATCTGTTTCCAAACCTGAAGAAACACCTCAATGGTACAAAATTTCACACAATTTCTGATGCCATGGCTGCTATGGATGCTTGGTTTGAGGCACAACCAAAATCCATATTTTTGCTAGGCTTACAGAACGTGGAATACCGATGTCAGAAGTGTGTTGACATCAGTGGAGAGTATGAGGAATAAATGTAAAGTTTCATCATCCCATCTCATTTCTTTGTGGATAAAGCTGAAGACTTATCAGCAGCCCCTTGTATTACAATCTGGTTTAAGGGCATAAAAAGTCAAAATTTGATAATTATGAAATGTTCAAATTTTTTGCCAAATTTTTGATATTTTCATAGCATAAACAAATGATTGAGCAAAATTTACCACTGACATGAAGTAACAGAAATCACAAAAAACATTTGCAGAATCACTGGGTTAGGTTGAAGTGTTTCAGAGTTATTAACTCATAAAACAACAGCTATATTTGAGAACTGAGGCTCAGTCATTAATGTACAAAGTGGCTTGGTCCTTAATAGGTTAAGATTGACATACAAAATTACAATATTAGTAAATTAGGCCCTTAATGTTTCTGTGTAATGGTGCAACATCTTAGCATTTTGGGGCCCCATTTTTTCCCCAGGGCCACACTTTGTATAAAATCAGCCCTTGATAAAGAGAGCAAAAAAGGATTATAATTTTGTTCGTTTTATATAAAATTTGTAACTGAATGAATTAAGAACTGAGCAGATAAAATTTAATATCACTGTCCCAAAACATAATTTAAGAGTTTTAACTTTCAACTGCTAATGCCACATAGATGGCACCTTTATAGACGTTAAAAATCTAACCTTTCTAAAAAATATGGAAAATATTCAGAAATTATAGGATTTAAAAATATGATGAACAGTGGACTAATTAAATATTATTTGAATACAATAGTAAAAGTTGTTTTTTTCTGGATAAATCTAAAGGTCACATGTAATTCATATTAGAATACTTGATTTTTTTCTACCAATGAAAACATTTTAAGGGAAGGCATAAAATGGGATAATGGTAATTTAGCACTGACTGGTATATGACAGTAAAGTATTGTACAGAACAGTGAATCCTAGCTTGCAAAATGTTATTATCAATTTCTGCTTTTTTTTTTATAATGCCCTCTTTTTGAACCAATTTTTTTTTTAGGTTTTCATGGAACTAGCCACACGACAGCTTGCTTTTTGCATGAAGAATTACAGTTTGTCTTACATGGTTTATTTAACAATTAATGTTCATACAGATGAGACCAGAAGTTTACATACACTATCTAAAAATATATGCAAGTTTTTCTCACTAACTGACATGTAATCAGAATAAACTATTCCCGTTTTAGGTCAGTTAGGATTATCAAAATATTTATATTTGCCAAATGAAAGAATAATGAGAGAGAGAATGTTTTAAGGCTTTTTTTATTATTTTCTTCAAAGTCAAAATTTTACCTACACTAAGAGTGCTATGCCTTTAAACAATATGGGACAGCCCATGTGATGATGTCATGTCTTTCGAAGATTCTGATAGGTTTGATGGCAACATTTGGGTTAATTAAAGATATCCGTGGATGCATTTTAATGCACACCTGAAACACACTGCTTCTTTTTGTAGCATCATGGGAAAGTCAAAAAAAGGCAAGATCTCAGGAAGAGAATTATGGACTTGCAGAAGTCTGGTTCATCCTTGGGTGCAATTTCCAGATACCTGAAGGTGCCTTGTTAATTTGTACAAACAATTATACACCAGTGCAAACAAGATGGGAATGTCAAGCCATCATACCACTCAGGAAGGAGACGGGTTAAGTGTACCAAAGATGAACGTGTTTTAGTCAGACATCGGCATATCAACCCTAGAAAAAAAGCAAAAGACCTTGTGAAGATGCTGGCAGAAACTGGTAAAATTTTGTCATTATCTACAGTTAAATGAGTACTGTATCAACATGGACTGAAAGAACACTCTGCCAGGAAAAAGACATTACTCCAAAAGAAACATAAAAAAGCTAGAATAATATTTACAAATGCACACAGGAACAAAGACCTTAATTTTTGGAGACATGTCCTATGGTCTGAAGGAACTAAAATTGAACTATTTTGCAATAATGACCATCGTTAGGTTTGGAGGAAAAAGGAAGAAGCTTTGAAGCTTAAGAACACCATCCCAACTGTGAAGCATGGGGGTGGCAGCCTCATGTTGTGGGGTTATTTTACTGCAGGAGGGACTGGTGCACTTCACAAAATAGATGGCATCATGAGGAAAGAAGATTATGTGGCAATACTGAAGCACTATCTCAAGAAATCAGCCAGAGACTTAAAGCTTGGGCAGAAATGGGCCTTCCAAATGTACAATGACAAGAAGCATACTGCCAAACTGGTTATAAAGTGGTTTAAGGATAAAAAAAAAGTCAACGTTGAAGAGGGAAGGAAGAAGATTGATCCTCTGAGAGGGAAAAGCTGAGGCTGCGGCCACCATGCCAGAAAGACTGTGAGAAACCCCCATTTGTCTGGAAAAGGACTGCTGGAGGATTGTGACTGATCCCCGGGACATTTATGCCATTACTGGACAATTTTACCCTCCGTGTGATGGATTATTTGATGGTCATTCTGTATTGCATGGAATAAATATGCTTTGGATTGTTCATGCATCTCTTGCTCTGTTGATTGTGTGATATGGGAGAAGGACCCCGTCACAGCAAGCTTGTCCCCATTTTGCAAAAAGGAGTGGTCATTTCAGCAATGTTTAGATCTGGAGAAGGAGGTTGCGGAAGCTCATGGGGACACCCCTGCCACCTATTGTCCAGGCAAACTGTTTGTTCCTCTAAACTTACATCTTCAAGTTTTAAGTGAACAACATGATTCAGTTCTGGTGGGACATTCGGGGAGTAAAACTACTGCTGAACTTCTCTCTCATTGTTTTTGATGGTGTAAATTATATCAAGATGTTCAGGTATATGTCTCGGCTTGCAATGTTTGTGTGCATTCAAAGACCCCTCATACTTGTCCGTCTGGGGTTCTACAACCGTTGGTCATTCCTCGCAGACCGTGGACATACCTGTTGGTGGATTTTATCACTGATCTACCTGTGTCCACTAGTAAGACTGTAGTAATGAGAGAGAGGGGAGCCAGCACGATCTGAAAATGGCATGCATGATATAAAAAGTGCAAATTCACAGATTTATTCCAACTGTACTATAATACAAAATGAGATTTTTAGCAAATAATTGATCAATTCTTTGAGCCACCCCTGCCAACATGACAATGACTCTCAATAGGGGGACCTACTATATATTATGTATTTCATGTGCCATGCGGCCTCCTAGATAAAGTTAAAAGCAAAACCAAAATGATCAATTATTTGCTAAAAATCAATTTTTTTTTAATATAGTACAGTTGGAATAAATCCGTGAATTTACACTTTTTATATGATGCATGCCACTCTCAGATCGTGCTGGCTCCCTTTTGTCGGTTATGGCTGTAGTTATGCTACATTTTTCTAGTTGCTGACAACCAACATGCTATGCAGGCCTGATCTTGGTTTACAATATATTCTTCCTGTTGGTAGCTGTTCACATTCAGTTGCCTCACCCTTTTCCACAGGTATTCCTAATTAAGCACCATACTTGGATCTAGTCAGCCTTTATCAATGGTTGCTGTCTGGCACTGGGAGTGTCAATTCTGATATAGTCCTGGTATGTGTAGAGCTTGCTCTACATGCTGGGACCTGGGCTGGCCTTTATTCACAATTGCCTCTTTTGCAACATGGAAGCGGCTATATACAGGTTACAGGTATGTGTGCTCCATTATGGTTCTGCCTTTAATTTTATCTAGGAGGCCACATGGCACATAAAATACATAATATAGAGTAGGACCCCCCCTTTTGAAATTTGCCGTGACGTTGGCAAGGGTGGCTCAAAAAATTAACCAATTATTTGCTAAAAATCTCATTCTTTTATTATAGTACAGTTGGAATAAATCTGTGAATTTGCACTTTTTACATGATAACAACACAAGAGCAAAGTATATGGCCAAAATATAGAAAATGTTATTAATGCATATTAAATAATCATTAAAACTTAATAAAGCATAAAATTGTGGTATAACAGGTATAAGGATCGGACAGACCAAAATGACTACAATTAAAGGGAACCTGTCAGCAGAAATTTCCCCTAAAACCTAACAGATTCCCCTTCTGCAGCTCCTGGGCTGCATTCTAGAAAGGTCCCTGTTATTATTGTGCCCCCTTTCTGACCAAAAAAAAAGAGTTTATAAAGAGGTACCTTTTTGGCTTCGGATTCTATAAATGTGACACGGGGGCGGGCAGCCTGATGGCCGTTATTCTGCCCCCTGGTCCTGTATGCCGCCCCCATCACTGATTTCCATACTTTTGGACGCCGCCCACTGCTCCAGCCATCCCCGCGCATGCCCGGTGCCAGTCTCACGGGACTGAGCAGTGTGACCGCTGGTGACGTGTGCGCAGACAAGTGATTATGGGCGGGACTGTAACTGTTATCAGCAAGTACCCGCCCATAATCTCGTGAGCGCGCAAACCTCTCCAGCGGTCACACTGTGCTCAGTGTAGATGCTAGACTGTATGGGCTGCTTCCAGGGATGACGTCCCTTTGTCACGTGATAGGGGCGTGTTCAAAATACTATCACGTGACAAAGGGACGTCATCCCTGGAAGCAGCCCATACAGTCTAGCATCTACACTGAGCACAGTGTGACCGCTGGAGAGGTTTGCGCGCTCACGAGATTATGGGCGGGTACTTGCTGATAACAGTCACAGTCCCGCCCATAATCACTTGTCTGCGCACACGTCACCAGCGGTCACACTGCTCAGTCCCGTGAGACTGGCACCGGGCATGCGCGGGGATGGCTGGAGCAGTGAGTGGCGTCCAAAAGTATGGAAATCAGCGATGGGGGCGGCATACAGGACCAGGGGGCAGAATAACGGCCATCAGGCTGCCCGCCCCCGTGTCACATTTATAGAATCCGAAGCCAAAAAGGTACCTCTTTATAAACTCTTTTTTTGGTCAGAAAGGGGGCACAATAATAACAGGGACCTTTCTAGAATGCAGCCCAGGAGCTGCAGAGGGGGAATCTGTTAGGTTTTAGGGGAAATTTCTGCTGACAGGTTCCCTTTAATAATATACCAGTCTATATCTTATTTAATTCACACGGAATATATAGCATTTTGCACATTTTATTTTTTATTTTTTGGGTCAGTGCAATATCTATACTTTGCGATTTTTTTGCACATATATTCTGACTGCAGACGGGATTAGTGCAATTTTTATATTACAAATAATTTATTGGCATAATACAATCTAATTTAATATTTATTGGCTGCTATTATACTGTTACTATATTAATATACCAATTTCATTATCTTAATATTATTAGATAGTTTTCCTGTTATGTCCCTTGACACTTTTTTGAGATATTGTTATTATTTATTAATTTTTATTTAATTTTGAATGTTATATTATTATATATGGCAAATTATTAATGGTATATTTTTAATTGTAGTCATTTTGGTCTGGCCGATCCTTATACCTGTTATACCACAATTTTATGCTTTATTAATTTTTAATGATTATTTAATATGCATTAATACAAATGTCTATATTTTGGCCATATACTTTGTTCTTGTGTTGTTGTTTGCTATTAATTAGTTCATGGCCTGTTATTTGATTACTAAAGAGTATTCCTTGTTGACTAACTTTTTATATGATGCATGCGATTTTCAGATCATACTGGCTCCTTTTTCTCTGTAAGGGGTGCTTCACACATAGCGAGATCGCTACCGAAATCGCTGCTACGTCACGGTTTTGGTGACGCAACAGTGACCTCATTAGCGATCTCGCTGTGTGTGACACTGAGCAGCGATCTGGCCCCTGCTGCGAGATCGCAGCTCGTTACACACAGTCCTGGTTCGTTTTCTTCAAAGGCGCTCTCCCGCTGTGACACACAGATCGCTGTGTGTGACAGCGAGAGAGCGACGAAATGAAGCGAGCAGGGAGCAGGAGCCGGCATCTGGCAGCTGCGGTAAGCTGTAACCAGGGTAAACATCGGGTAACCAAGGTGGTTACCCGATATTTATCTTAGTTACCAGCCTTCGCCGCTCTCACGCTGCCTGTGCTGCCGGCTCCGGCTCTCTGCACATGTAGCTGCAGTACACATCGGGTTAGTTAACCCGATGTGTACTGTAGCTAGGAGAGCAAGGAGCCAGCGCTAAGCAGTGTGCGCGGCTCCCTGCTCTCTGCACATGTAGCTGCAGTACACATCGGGTTAATTAACCCGATGTGTACTGTAGCTAGGAGAGCAAGGAGCCAGCGCTAAAGTGTGTGAGGCTCCCTGCTCTCTGCACATGTAGCGATGTGATGATCGCTGCTGCGTCGCTGTGTTTGACAGCTAAGCAGCGATCATAACAGCGACTTACCAGGTCACTGTTACGTCACAGAAAATGGTGACGTAACAGCGACGTCGTTGTCGCTATGTGTGAAGCACCCCTAACACTGGTAGTAGTTGATAAGTTTAACAAAACAGCTCAAGTTACTACTTTATATACACTTCTGAGTGGTAAAACTTTGGTATACGTGTTTATCAAGCTGCATGAGCTTTCCTCTGATACAGTTGAAACCAGACGTTTACATACACTATCTAAAAAGACACAAATGCATTTTTTTCTCACTATCTGACATGAAATCAAAATAAACCTTTCCCATTTTAGGTCAATTAGGATTACCAAAATATAATATATAAAACTCAGTGGATGTATGTATGAGTGTATGTATGTATGTATGTATTTCCGCTAAAGGAATTTGCACCGTCACATTTACAATCACGAAATTTTGCATAGATGCCCCATGTGACCCAGGCAACGTCATAGACTATGTTTTGACGAGAAAATGTAACCCCCGCTTTACAGTTAGTCTCCAAAATCCTGCCTCCATTATAATTAATGGAGGTGGGAAATACTGGCTATTAATAGCAACTGTCAGTGGTTGCTATAGGAATAAAATAAACTGTTAGTATAAGAAGCTTATGGCCCCCTTCACATGTTAGTGAAAAACACTGATGTTCTTCACTGATGTGTAAAACATGCACATGTCCCTCCGTGTTCCGTGACTCATGGCACACGTGGGTTGTCCATGTGCATTCCGTGATCCGTGATTGTAAATGGACATTATTCACCTGCCTTCGCTCCTGCTGTCCATGGTGCTGAACTCCTTGGCTCTGCAGCATCCGCCCACCACTCTCTGCAGCTACCTCCGGGTCGGCTGTTCCTGCTTTCATGAATATTCATGAGCCGGGCAGGAGCTGCAGAGAGCGGAGGCTGCACAGCGAATCGCTGGAAAGGTTAGTTGAAAATGTTTATTATTTAATATGTCAGTGTTTTTCTGGTATGTGTTTCACAGATCACACACGGATCACACCATAGTGTGGTCCATGGGTCATCAGTGATGCCAGAAAAAAATGAACTTGTCTCCGTGCAGAATCACGGATATGTGTGTACGCTGCACAGAGACACGTTCATTGAAAAATCACTGATGTGTGAGCAGACCCATTGATTATAATGTGTCTGCGTATGTCAGTGATTCTGGTACGTAAAAAAAAAGCACATACGTCCCAGAATCACTGACGTGTGAAGGGGGCCTATGTGTGAGGTAATAAGATGTCAGTGGTGGGACGGATAAAGAGAGACAGAAAGAGACAGAGACATAGACAGAGACAGACGTGGAAAGAGACAGACGGGCAAAGAGACAGACGGGCAAAGAGACAGACAGGCAAAGAGACAGATGGGCAAAGAGACAGACCTGGAAAGAGACAGACGGGGAAAGCGACAGACCTGGAAAGAGACAGACCTGGAAAGAGACAGCCCTGGAAAGAGACAGCCCTGGAAAGAGACAGACGGACAAAGAGACAGACTAACAAAGAGACAGATGGGCAAAGAGACAGACTGGGAAGAGACAGATGGGGAAAGAGACAGCCCTTGAAAGAGACAGCCCTGGAAAGAGACAGCCGGGCAAAAAGACAGACGGGCAAAGAGACAGACGGGCAAAGAGACAGCCCTGGAAAAAGACAGATGGACAAAGAGACAGACGGACAAAGAGACAGACGGACAAAGAGACAGACGGACAAAGAGACAGACGGACAAAGGAACAGATGGGCAAAGAGACTGACTGGCAAAGAGACTGACTGGCAAAGAGACAGACTGGGAAATAGACAGACTGGGAAAGAGACAGACGTGGAAAGAGACAGACGGTAAAACAGACAGACAAAGACATACGGGCAAAGATACAGACGGGGAGAGAGAGACAGACAGACACACACATAGAGAAAGACACAGAGATAGAAACAGACACAGACATGGAGACAGATAGACTGATACAAATACAGACAGAGAGATAGAAACAGACAGACAGAGACATAGACACAGACAGAAAAAGAAAGAGACAGACAGACACAGACAGACAGCGAATGGGAGAGAGACAGAGAGACAGTTACTATCCCGGGCAACGCCCGGGTACTACAGCTAGTTATTTATATTTGCCAAATGCCAGAATGATTAGAGAGAAAATGTTTTAAGGCATTTTTATTACTTTCTGCAAAGTCAAAAGTTTACATACATTTCATTAGTATTTGGTACTATTGCCCTTAAACTGTATGACTTGGGTCAAACATTTTGGATATCCTTCCAAAAGCTTCTCATAATAGTTGGTAGGAATGTGGGCCCATTCTCCTGACAGAACTGGTGTAATTGAGCCATGTTTGTAAGTCGCATTGCTCACACCTGCCTTTTCAGCTTTGCCCATACATTTTCAAAAGGATTGAGATCAGGACTTTCTGATAGCCACTCCAAAGCATTAACTTTGTTATCCTTATGCCACTTTGTAACCAGTTTGGCAGTATGCCTCGATTCAGTGTCCATTTGGAAGATCCATTTCCACCCAAGCTTTAAGCTCCTAGCTGATGTCTTTAGATGTTGCTTCAGTATTGACAAATAATCTTCTTTTCTCATGATGACACCTACTTTATGACGTGCACCAGTGCTGCCACCCCCATGTTTCACAGTTGGGATGGTGTTCTTAGGTTTCAAAGCTTCTCTCTTTTTCCTCCAAACGTAACAATGGTCAATATGGCCAAACAGTTGAATTTTTGTTTTGTCAGACCACAGGAAATGTCTCCAAAAATTAAGGTGTTTGTTCCTGTGTGTACTTTTATGTTTCTGGCATTAAATCTGGCATTTTTATGTTTCTTTTGGAGTAATGAATTCTTCCTAGCAGAGTGGCCTTTCAGCCCATGTTGATATAGGACTCATTTCACTTAAGACAATGACACAATCTTACCACCTTCTGCCAACATCTTCACAAGGTCTTTTGCTTTTGTTCTTGGGTTGATATGCACCTGTCTGACCAAAGCAGGCTCATCTCTCGTACACAGAACCCGTCTCCTTCCTGAGTGGTATGATGGCTGGACATTTCCATCCTGTTTGTACTTGTGTATAATTGTTTGTACAGATGAGTGAGGGTCCTTCTGGTATCTGGTAATTGCACCTAAGGATGAACCAGACTTGTGCAATTCCAGTCCACAATTTTCTTCCTGAGATCTCGGCTGATTTTTTTTGACTTACCCGTGATGCTACACAAAGAAGCAGTGTGTATACATAGATATATATATATATATATATATATTTTTTTTTTATATATATATATATATATATATATATATATATATATACAGTGCCTGCAAGTAGTATTCAACCCCCTGCAGATTTAGCAGGTTTACACATTCGGAATTAACTTGGCATTGTGACATTTGGACTGTAGATCAGCCTGGAAGTGTGAAATGCACTGCAGCAAAGAAGAATGTTATTTCTTTTTTTATTTTTTTTTTAAATTGTGAAAAGTTTATTCAGAGAGTCATTTATTATTCAACCCCTCAAACCACAAGAATTCTGTTAGGTTCCCCTAAAGTATTAAGAAGTATTTCAGGCACAAAGAACAATGAGCTTCACATGTTTGGATTAATTATCTCTTTTTCCAGCCTTTTCTGACTAATTAAGACCCTCCCCAAACTTGTGAACAGCACTCATACTTGGTCAACATGGGAAAGACAAAGGAGCATTCCAAAGCCAGCAGAGACACGATCGTGGAGGGTCACAAGGCTGGCAAGGGGTACAAAACCCTTTCCAAGGAGTTGGGCCTACCTGTCTCCACTGTTGGGAGCATCATCCGGAAGTGGAAGACTTATATAAGAATACCATCCCTACAGTCAAGCATGGTGGTGGCAGCATCATGCTGTGGGGCTGTTTCTCAGCCAAGGGGCCTGGCCATCTGGTCCGCATCCATGGGAAGATGGATAGCACGGCCTACGTGGAGATTTTGGCCAAGAACCTCCGCTCCTCCATCAAGGATCTTAAGATGGGTCGTCATTTCATCTTCCAACAAGACAACGACCCAAAGCACACAGCCAAGAAAACCAAGGCCTGGTTCAAGAGGGAAAAAATCAAGGTGTTGCAGTGGCCTAGTCAGTCTCCTGACCTTAACCCAATTGAAAACTTGTGGAAGGAGCTCAAGATTAAAGTCCACATGAGACACCCAAAGAACCTAGATAACTTGGAGAAGATCTGCATGGAGGAGTGGGCCAAGATAACTCCAGAGACCTGTGCCGGCCTGATCAGGTCTTATAAAAGACGATTATTAGCTGTAATTGCAAACAAGGGTTATTCCACAAAATATTAAACCTAGGGGTTGAATAATAATTGACCCACACTTTTATGTTGAAAATTTATTAAAATTTAACTGAGCAACATAACTTGTTGGTTTGTAAGATTTATGCATCTGTTAATAAATCCTGCTCTTGTTTGAAGTTTGCAGGCTCTAACTTATTTGCATCTTATCAAACCTGCTAAATCTGCAGGGGGTTGAATACTACTTGTAGGCACTGTATGTGGCGCTTCTGGGCTTCAGTCTCCACAGGGTATTACACCACTTTTAAGGGGTAATATCCATCCCGGGTTAGGAGGGTGTTAACTGTTGGTGCCTTCACAAAACAAACATATACAACAGTAAGGTGCTTTCCCACAGGGGGTGGACTAGGGCAGACAGGGTACTTAGCCATCACAAAGCATGAAACTTTCCCAGTTGCTAGGACAACCACTGGAGGCGTGGCACCACTTTGGGTAAGAAGTAGGCGCACACAAACCTCAAAAGGATGTATCAAGGGGTACTCTAGATAAAAAAAAACTAAAAGAAAAACCCCCATAAAATTCAAAACTTTATTAGAAATAAAAAATTTGTAATGTGCAAGTAAAACCAAAGTATTAGCATACAGATTTAGGAGACGGGGCCCGGACCAGGATTCCCTGATGACTCCCTTCCTAGCCGCGGAGGTTGGCACCCTAATAATGGACGAAAATGGTGCCCCCGCTTAACGTGGACTGGCCTTTATTCACCCTACACTAGTTATAAAGGTGCTGCTATTCTAAATGAGGGCCTTAAAAATCCATAGTGATTCCACCACATCCAAATGGATGGTTCCTTTTCAAAAGAATTAACTCATGTAATGTATACATGAACATTATGTTAGTTAATAAGACAGCTCCTGTATATCATAGAATATACAGAATAAGCATGGAACTTCCCCTGTTGCTAGGACAACCACTGGAGGCGTGGCACCACTTTGGGTAAGAAGTAGGCGCAACCGTCACACTAGAGCAGTCTTTCCCAGGTGCAGCTTGGGCTAACATCTGACACAGACAACGGCAGTTGAGCGTTCCTCTCTCTACTTGTGCCCGTGGCTTGGAACTGCAGACTTGGCCCGAGTTCCGGATAGCAACCGAGGGACACTTCCTGAGAAAGACTTTCACGGGCACCGGTGGTGACTGCTGACTATCAGGGATTGGCTGGAGCCCATCGTGGCAGAGACCAGTACTCTGGGGCAGCACCTGAACTGCCTGTGAGTAAAAGACCTGGAACCGCAGCCCCTGCCTCTGCCTCTCCTTTACCGTCGCTGTCGTCCAACGCTGCAGCACCAATGGGGACTATCACCACCTCGTCTGTCCATCATTATCATCCTTGGGGTAACCCCACTCCGCCTGTGGGGAGCTGCAACCTTCACCATCACCCTCGGAGAGCAGCACTTGCAGTGGCGGCCCATCTCTGGCCGCAGACCACAGGTGGCGTCAAGATCTAAAAAGACTTTCTTAACCGTCACTACCACCCCCATCCTCCATCCTTCATCTCATCCACCGCCTTCCCTCCTTTCTGTGTGTCTCGGGGTCACGAAACCGGGCCAGGCCAGCCCGTGACGATGCAGAGGATCTGCACCCCTGGCCTGGCGACGTGTCGGGTGAACACCCTTCAACCTCGGGATGTTACATATATATATATATATATATAACTTATCTTAAATGTTCATACAGTAATATCAATTATTAATGGGGACGCCACATGGGTTCTAAGATTCATTAGGAGAAAGTCTCATATATCCCCCTTCTGGAAAAGGCACGCAGTATACCTACATTTATAGGCAATCTTGCCGACTCCAATCTCCAGATGAACCCCAATTGATGAAATGGGGGAAAACATTACAAGCTGTGGAGAAACTATATCAGACTTTGTCTTAATGAATCTTAGTACCCCTATGGTGTCTCTACTAACGGCTGATATTACTGTATGAACATTTAAAATAAGTAACATATATATATATATATACTAGCTATAGTACTTGGGTGTTGCCCAGGATAGTAACTATCTCTCTTCGAGTTTCTGTCTGTCTCTGTCTGTCTGTCTGTCTCTGTTTGTCTGTCTCTGTCTGCATCAGTTTCTCTGTCTGTCTCTGTATCAGTCACTCTGTTTGTCTCTATCTCTGTGTCTTTCTCTTTCTCTGTGTCTGTCTGTGTCTATCTGTCATTTTCTATCTGTCTGTCTCGTTCCCTGTCTGTCTCCTTCCAGAGCTGTCTCTTTCCCCATCTGTCTCTTTCCCTGTCTGTCTCTTTCCCCTTCTGTCTCTTTCCCCTTCTGTCTCTTTCCCCTTCTGTCTCTTTCCCCTTCTGTCTCTTTCCCCTTCTGTCTCTTTTCCAGTCTGTCTCTTTGCCCGGTTGTCTCTTTGCCCGTCTGTCTCTTTGCCCGGCTGTCTCTTTACAAGGCTGTCTCTTTACAAGGCTGTCTCTTTGCCCGGCTGTCTCTTTACCGTCTGTCTCTGTCTCTATCTCTCTTTCTCTTTCCCTGTCTGTCTCTGTCTGTCTGTCTTTTTCTGTCTCTCACTCACACATAAGCTTCTTATACTAACAGTTTATTTTGTTTCTATAGCAACCACTGACAGTTGCTATAAGTAGCCCGTATCTCCCAGTTCCATTCAGATTAATGAAGTAACTGTAAAGCGTGGGGTTATTTTTTCCCGTCAAAACATAGTCTATGATGTTATCTGGGTCACATGATTGTAAATGCGATGGTGCGGATTCCTTTAGTGGACATACACACATGCATACACACATACACAGATCTTTATATATTAGATATTTATATAATATCATCGACATTCTTCCCTGCTGTAAATTCATGTATATTTTAAAAACACTGCCTTTTATTTTGGATTAAATATATAAAATTAAATAGATTTTTTCCTCTTGCTCTATATGCAAACCCAAACCTGAAAAAGCCTTCTGCTATCTGAAACAGGTATCCAATCTACCTATAAATAATGGTGGTGGCAGCTAGATTTTTTTTTTGCTTAGGGTTATTGTCGTGCTGCTAGCCAGGGTACCGAGGTGTGTGTATATACAGTGGGGAAAAAAGTATTTAGTCATCCATCAATTGTGCAAGTTCTCCCACTTAAAAAGATGAGAGAGGCCTGTAATTGACATCATAGGTAGACAACAATTATGAGAGACAAAATGAGAAAAAAAAATCAAGAAAATCACTTTGTCTGATTTGGCAAGATTTTTTTTTGCAAATTATGGTGGAAAATAAGTATTTAGTCACCAAAAAACATGCCAGATTTCTGGCACTGACAGAATTATAACTTCTTCTTTAAGAGGCTTCTCTGTCCTCCACTCATTACCTGTAGTAATGGCATCTGTTTTTTATCAGTAGAAAAGACACCTGTCCACAACCTCAAACAGTCATACTCCAAAGTCCACTATGGTGAAGACCAAAGAGCTGTCGAACAACAGCAGGAACAAATTGTAGCCCTGCTACAGGCTGGAAAGACTGAATATGCGATAGGCAAGCACCTTGGCATAATGAAATCAACAGTGGGTGCAATAATAAAAAAATGGAAGACATACAAGACCACTGATAATCTCCTTCGATCTTGGGCCCCACACAAAATCTCACCCCATAGGGTCAAAATGATCACAAAATCCCATAACCACACGGGGGGACCTAGTGAATGACCTGCATTGAGCTGGGACCACCGTAACAAAGGCTACCATCAGTAACAAAGTACACTGCCAGAGACTCAGATCCTGCAGTGCTTGACGTTTTCCCCTGCTTAAGCCAGTACATATCCTGGTCTGTCTAAAGTTTGCTAGAGAGCATTTGGATTATCCAGAAGAGTATTGGGAGAATGTCATATGGTATGATGAAACCAAAGTAGACCTGTTTGGTAGAAACAAAACTCGTCATGTTTGGAGGAGACAGAATGCTAAGTTGTATGCAAAGAACACCATACCTACTGTGAAGCATGCGAATGGCAACATCATAATTTGGGGTTGTTTCTCTGTAAAGGGACCAGTACGACTGATCCGTGTATATGAAAGAATGAATAAGCTATGTATCATGAGATTTTGAGTGCAAACCTCCTTCCATTAGCAAGGGCATTGAACATGAAACGTGGCTGGGTCTTTCAACATGATAATGATCTCAAGCACACAGCCATGAAGAAGTGGCTTCATAAAAAGCATATGAAGTTCCTGGAGGGGCCTAGGCAGTCTCCAAATCCCAACCCCACAGAAAACCTTTAGAGGGAGTTAAAAGTCTGTGTTGTCCAGCGACAGGCCCAACACATCACTGCTCTAGAGAAGATCTGCATGAAGGAATGGACCAACATACCACCAACAGTGTGCGCCAACCTTCTGAAGACTTACAAAAAAATGTTTGACCTCTGTCATTGCCAACAAACGATATATAACAAAATATTGAGATTAACTTTTGCTATTGACCAAATACTTATTTTCCACCATCATTTTCAAAAGAAAATCTTGCCAAATCCGATAACGTGATTTTCTTTTCTCATTTTGTCTCTCATAGTTGTGATCTACCTATGTTGTCAATTACAGGCCTCTCTCATCTTTTAAAGTGGGAGAACTTGCACAATTGGTGGCTGACTAAATACTTATTTTCCCCACTCTATATATATATATATATATATATATATATATATATATAGTACTGACCAAAAGTTTGGACACACCTTCTCAGTCAAAAAGTTTTCTTTATTTTCATGACTCTGAAAATTGTAGATTCACATTGAAGGCATCAAAACTATGAATTAAGCTGCGATGTCGGTGGGGTCAAATCGAAAGTGACGCACATCCGGCGTCGCTGTCGACATCAGAGTATGTGAATCCTTTTTGATACGATTAACGAGCGCAAAAGCGTCGTAATCATATCATCGGTGTAGTGTCCGACATTTTCATAATTTCGCTGCAGCGACGGTACAATGTTGTTCCTCGTTCCCCTGCAGCAGCACACATAGTTGTGTGAGAAGCCACAGGAGCGAAGAAAATCAGCGTACCTGCATCACCGCGGCTCACGCCGGCTATGCGGAAGGACAGAGGTGGGCGTGATGTTTACGTCCCGCTCATCTCCGCCCCTCCGCTTCTATTGGCCGCCTGCCGTGTGACGTCACTGTGACGCCGCATGACCCACCCCCTTAGGAAGGAGGCAGATCGCCGGCCAGAGCGATGTCACAGGGCAGGTATGTGCATGTGAAGCTGCCGTAGAGATAATGTTCACTACAGCAGCTATCACAAGATATCGCTGCTGCCACGGGGAGGGGACTATCGTGCTCGGCATCACTGCCATCGGCTTGCGATGTCGTAGTGTGCAAAGTACCCCTTATATTCTAGGGTCTTCAAAGTAGTCACATTTTGCTTTGATTACTGTTTTGCACACTCTTGGCATTCTCTTAATGAGCTTCAAGAGGTAGTCACCGAAAATGGTCTTCCAACAGTCTTGAAGGAGTTCCCAGAGATGCTTAGCACTTGTTGGCCCTTTTGCCTTCACTCTGTGGTCCAGCTCACCCCAAACCATCTCGATTGGGTTCTGGTCTGGTGACTGTAGAGATCAGGTCATCAGGCGTAGCATCCCATCACTCTCCTTCTTAGTCAAATAGCCCTTACACAGCCTCGAGGTGTGTTTAGGGTTATTGTCCTGTTGAAAAATAAATGATGGTCCAACTAAACATAAACCGGATGGAATAGCACGCCACTGCAAGATGCTGTGGTAGCCATCCTGGTTCTGTATGCCTTCAATTTTTAATAAATCCCCAACAGAGTCACCAGCAAAGCACCCCCACACCATCATACCTCCTCCTCCATGCTTCATGGTGGGAACCAGCCATGTAGAGTCCATCCGTTCATCTGTTCTACAAAGACACGGTGGTTGGATCCAAAGATCTCAAATTTGGACTCATCAGACCAAAGCACAGATTTCTACTGGTCTAATGTCCATTCCTTGTGTTCTTTAGCACAAACAAGTCTCTTCTGCTTGTTGCCTGTCCTTAGCAGTGGTTTCCTAGCAGCTATTTTACCATGAAGAAAAAAAAACGATTTTCAGCTCACCTGCTGCCCGGACTGCTGGATATCCTGGGTGCTCGGCATCCACTAGTAAGTTCCAACCAGCTGCAGATAAGTAACATGGAAGGGAATGGGATACGGCACAAATTCCTTGTTTAAGATAAAATCATCATATTCTTTATTCCAAAAGTTTTAAAATCACATGAAGACCGAAAAACAGTATTATAACATGGAGAAGCATCTACATGTTATAATACTGTTTTTCGGTCTTCATGCGATTTTAAAACTTTTGGAATAAAGAATATGATGATTTTATCTTAAACAAGGAATTTGTGCCGTATTCTATTCCCTTCCATTTTACCATGAAGGCCTGCTGCACAAAGTCTCCTCTTAACAGTTGTTCTAGAGATGAGAAGATGTGTCCAAACGTTTGGTCTGTACTGTATATATATATATATATATATATATATATATACATATATATATATTTAAATCGTTGATATCTATATATATATATATATATATATATATATATATTTTTATATATATATATATATATATATCCCTCAATGGGAGACCTTCAATATTTGATAGCAGTGCAGCAGCCTCATTTACTTGTTGTCAGGCAAATTCTGTAATTAACCTGACAATAAGTGGGGCACTAGAGAGCAGTTGATCCTCTAACAGTCCAGTTGATTTTTAATTGTAATTAATAAAGTGTTTCCTTTTAATATGTTTATGTATTTTTCTCAGCAAGGGTATATTCTTTCAATCACCTATTGTTTGCTTACCCATATATGGTTTTCTACCAAGAATAATAAAATGAAGGCCCCTTCTTGGAATCTGGGACCCAGGTTCATCGCGCAGTATAGGATTGTTGCCGTTATTAATCTGGTAGCTTTTCGACTTGCACTGCCACCTTTGTTCAAAATTCATAAACTGTTTCATTGTTCTCACCTCAAAATATTACTTTTTTGGAAGAAGCTCCGTTACCTCCTTGCCCTGTTGTTATTGATAGAAATCTAAAATTTCAGATAGCAAAGATTATTTGTTCTCTCTTGGTACATGTAGCGCCCCTGAAGCCATCAGGAGATACAGGGAACAGCATCCTGTCAAAGATGCAGGGCCTACCCCTAGGGACCCAGAGGACCAGTGCCGGTAACAATAAAACATTCCTTCATATAATCCCTGTTTTTACCTTTCCCAAGGACTAGTGACAGGCTAGGGTTGGACCTAATGTATGGCCACCTAGGGGTGGAACCTGGAACCGATCCAGTCCACTGGACGACAATCAGGGGGGAGAGGTCAGACAGTCAATAAGTGGAAGTGAAAGGAGATGGACGTAACGGTACTGATGGGAGAGTGTAGCAGTGAGCTGTCAGGCTCAGGCGTATGATTGCCGAAGGAGTACGGTGGAGTACTCTCGGAACCATAGCACCAACGCGGTGCAGAGCCCTAGGTCAGGAAAAGGCTCCAGGCAGACCTGATAAAATCTGCACGGTGAGGGGACCATCCAGGACCTCACCGACCTAAAAGTTCGGGGCACAGTAACAACGGGAGAACCTGGGAACGACACAGAGATCTGGGTCAACAGGGTTCAAGTTACCAGCCGTACAGACTAAGACTGAAAGACAACCAGGAGGGGACGCCCAGATGCTCCAAGCCACGAGGACCCACTAACCAGAGACAGGTGCTGGGGAAGAAAGCCACCAGGTCACCACACTGGCACTGGATCAAAGGTGACCAGTGGTGAGGACCAGCCTTCATCGGGTTGCCAGCCATAACAACGCTGTGAGTAAAGAAATCAGTTACACTGCAATCCCTTATGAAGTCTACCTTCTTTCCACACCTAACATCATCATATATCCCATGGGGCCTTGCCCTAACATCCAGGCTGCCACTAACATCAGCCCCAGCAGTGAGAAACTGTGCAGCGGCGGCTCCATCTAAATAGCCGCAACTCGCAAGTGGTGTCACGACAAAAACTTTATTATTATTCCCCAGTGAACTGTCCCAGTAAATATACTGCCCAGGACCGAGTACCCCAAAGCCCTGGGGTGTGTCATACACCAGTCACTTCAATACTTGGTACATTGGAACTGTTACGGTCCAGAGTAGAGAATGTGAGTATCAGCATCTGATGTTCATGCCATCAGGCTGATTGTGTCTTCTCATTCCTTACATTCAGACAGGACTACTCCTGAAAATCCACAATCCCCTCTTAAAAGAGTTGGCACTGTCCCAATGGTGAGAATGGCCCCTTGTATTTCTGTTGTTAGGAAATAGCGCAAGGCTACATACACACTTGCTCAGGTTAATACTGCTGGCTGTGCAGTTTCTTCTTTATTCAATGCTGCTACGGTTAAGTAGTTCCTCTGGTCTCCTAAAATCTGGATGAAAGCTATAGCCAGCTGTTCTGTGTGGCTAATTACCTCTGCTATAAAGACATCTTTCCCAGCCCAGGTACTTGCTGGTTAGAGCTTCTCCCTAGCTTGCCTCTAGAGAGAACCTGAGAACTGTGGACCTGGAAGTAATTCAGAGCGCCATTGCTGGAGTTTGCTATTTGTGTGTTTCCCTTACTTATTCCTTTTTTGTTTTTCTTCACTGGTTCAATCCTCATTACTTCCTCTTGTCATTTGGAGTGCTTTGCATGACAGCTATTTATTTTACTCCTGTCTGTTTAATAATGTCTGTGTCTTCAATCTAGAGCAAAACTAAAGTTCCTGCTGCCCTGCTCAACTGATAGGGCTGAGTCCAGGTAAAGACAGGGATAGGCATGTTATGACAGGTTGAAAGAACTTGTATAGGGATGTGAGGGAGGGATCAGCCTCCGGTGAGTTTAGGGGATGATCCTGCTCACTTTTCAATAGCAACGGGGCCCGCTGCTGAATCGTGTTCCCAGTGTTCCCTGTATGTTTCTGCACTCACCACGTGTTCCCGTATACCTGGTGGAACCCATATAGCTGCCGCGTGACATCTGTAATGTCTTCATCTTCTGTACTAGTACTATCTGAATTTTTAAGTGCTGTCGAAAATGTTGATATTATAGAAATAAAGACTTTTATTATTGTGTACAAATATGTGTCTCTTCACATGTTCTGCTTAACTATGCCTGATGAATAAACCTAAGTAGTTTTTAAAGCTTTCTATTTGTCATCACTTTTTCAATTAGCCGTTTAAAAAGGTATCAACCACTGAGGACTTTTTTTTTTTTAGTAGAATTTTTTCTATCTTCTGGCTAATATGGTACAAAAATATATTTTTCCTTGTCTGCCTAGCAAAGCTTAAATAGTATAATATATTTGATTAACTCTTTACAGGTATAGAGTATATTGATTAAATAAACTTGTAAATTGTGAAGGATAAGGGAGAGTTCTGTCATCGTGATTGATTTCCACAAAGAGGAAAAGTTGATCCAGGGTACTTGGTGACAGAGATATTAACTCATATGAATGCCATTAATCAAAATGACAACAAAACTTAAAAATAAATCTTGCATATCTTATTCTTTTATTTACATATTTTTTCAATAATTAATATGCAGTATTTAAAGGGCTTTTTGTCCCTATTCACAATAAAGCAAACTTTGAGGCTAGGTTTATCTTTAGGCCATGTGCGCATGTTGCGTTCTGCCGTGACAAATTTTCCGCAGCATTTTGTCACTGCATGTGCGTTTCAAAACGCAGCCGAAAAGCTGCATTGTGGATGTATTTTGAGTGCAGAATGGATGCAGAATTCATGCGTTCTGGATGCTTGCTCTGCCATAGACAGAGTGGGAAAAGCATCCAAAACACACAAAAGAAGTGACATGTGTCTTTTTAGAACGCAGCAATACGGCCACAAATTTCAGCAAATCGCTGCGTTCTACAGTGCCTACAAGTAGTATTCAACCCCCTGCAGATTTAGCAGGTTTGATAAGATGCAAATAAGTTAGAGCCTGCAAACTTCAAACAAGAGCAGGATTTATTAACAGATACATAAATCTTACAAACCAACAAGTTATGTTGCTCAGTTAAATTTTAATACATTTTAAACATAAAAGTGTGGGTCAATTATTATTCAACCCCTAGGTTTAATATTTTGTGGAATAACCCTTGTTTGCAATTACAGCTGATAATCATCATTTATAAGACCTGATCAGGCCGGCACAGGTCTCTGGAGTTATCTTGGCCCACTCCTCCATGCAGATCTTCTCCAAGTTATCTAGGTTCTTTGGGTGTCTCATGTGGACTTTAATCTTGAGCTCCTTCCCAAGTTTTCAATTGGGTTAAGGTCAGGAGACTGACTAGGCCACTGCAACACCTTAATTTTTTTCCCTCTTGAACCAGGCCTTGGTTTTCTTGGCTGTGTGCTTTGGGTCGTTGTCTTGTTGGAAGATTAAATGATGACCCATCTTAAGATCCTTGATGGAGGAGCGGAGGTTCTTGGCCAAAATCTCCAGGTAGGCCGTGCTATCCATCTTCCCATGGATGCGGACCAGATGGCCAGGCCCCTTGGCTGAGAAACAGCCCCACAGCATGATGCTGCCACCACCATGCTTGACTGTAGGGATAGTATTCTTGGGGTCGTATGCAGTGCCATCCAGTCTCCAAACGTCACGTGTGTGGTTGGCACCAAAGATCTCGATCTTGGTCTCATCAAACCAGAGAACCTTGAACCAGTCTGTCTCAGAGTCCTCCAAGTGATCATGAGCAAACTGTAGACGAGCCTTGACATGACATTTTGAAAGTAAAGGTACCTTACGGGCTCGTCTGGAGCGGAGACCATTGCGGTGGAGTACGTTACTTATGGTATTGACTGAAACCAATGTCCCCACTGCCATGAGATCTTCCCGGAGCTCCTTCCTTGTTGTCCTTGGGTTAGCCTTGACTCTTCGGACAAGCCTGGCCTCGGCACGGGTGGAAACTTTCAAAGGCTGTCCAGGCCGTGGAAGGCTAACAGTAGTTCCATAAGCCTTCCACTTCCGGATGATGCTCCCAACAGTGGAGACAGGTAGGCCCAACTCCTTGGAAAGGGTTTTGTACCCCTTGCCAGCCTTGTGACCCTCCACAATCTTGTCTCTGATGGCCTTGGAATGCTCCTTTGTCTTTCCCATGTTGACCAAGTATGAGTGCTGTTCACAAGTTTGGGGAGGGTCTTAATTAGTCAGAAAAGGCTGGAAAAAGAGATAATTAATCCAAACATGTGAAGCTCATTGTTCTTTGTGCCTGAAATACTTCTTAATACTTTAGGGGAACCAAACAGAATTCTTGTGGTTTGAGGGGTTGAATAATAAATGACACTCTGAATAAACTTTTCACAATTTAAAAAAAAAAAAAAAAGAAATAACATTCTTTTTTGCTGCAGTGCATTTCACACTTCCAGGCTGATCTACAGTCCAAATGTCACAATGCCAAGTTAATTCCGAATGTGTAAACCTGCTAAATCTGCAGGGGGTTGAATACTATTTGTAGGCACTGTATAACGTGCACACGGAATTTGCACAAGTTACATAGACTTTGCTGGGGAAGCAGAACGAAAGCGTTTACGCTGCAGAGCAAAACGCTGCATAAATGCATGCAAAACGCACACGTGCGCACATGGCCCTTTTTTTACAATTGTTCCACAGCAAACGTTCACTTATATAAAGGTGTTCTGCATATCACTTTGTCCAATAATGGTAAGAGCTAAGTATAGTGGCAGCACAGTAAACAAGTAAAGAAGACTAGAAACAAAAATAATAAAAAGCCTATTCACAAAAAGACAAATAGCCACAATAACAGTAATTGTCTCAATGGTACCACAACGGAGAGTGGTCCCTCCTATTTCTGGTGTAAGGAGATCACAGTGCAGGTCTTCATACACACTTCCTCAGGTTAATACTGCTGGTTGTGCAGCTTCTCCTTTATCCAGCACTGCTAGAGTTAAGTAGATCCTCTGAGTACTGAAACTTCTGAATGAAAGGTATGAGCAGCTGCTTTCTATTTCTAATTAGCTCTGCTATAAAGTCTTGACTCCTTTTTCAGGTAAACTGCTGGTGATAGTTTCTGCTATAATGCCTCTAGAGCGAACCTGTGAGCTGAAGACCAGGAAGCTATTCAGAGACCATTTGTTGTGTGAAAGCTATGTTTTTTTCCCTTCCTTAATCCTGTTTGGTTTCTCCCCTCTGGTCCAAATTCCTCATTATTACCTCTTGTTGTTTGGAGTGCTTTGCGTGATTGCCATTAATGTTACCCCGTCTGTCTAATCCTCTTTGTGTCTTTAGACTAGAGCGGGGCTAGTGATCCCGCTGCCCTACACACTATATAGGGCTGAGCCCAGGGAGAGACAGAGATAGGCACGTGACCGGCGACAGGGTGAAAGAACCCATATAGGGACATTAGGGAGTGCAGGGATCAGCCTCAGGTAAGTTTAGGAGGTGGCCCTGCTCCCCTTTCCCTAGCGCCAGGGCCCCCTTTTGTAACGTGTTCCCTGTGTGTTGTGGCGCTCGCTGGGCTTTCCCGTGTACCTGGTGGAACCCCGGAAGTCACTGCGTGACAGTAACAATGCATGATTTTATTTTTATTATTAATTATATCAAATAACATATAAAAACTAAAAACAAATTAGATATGCAGCGGTGGATGGTAAATCACAGCAAGAGGACATGAAAATGAATTAAAGGCAGATAATATCTAAATGTGAACCAGTTACAGAAATTGCAGCGTATCCAGGTGGACAGACCATGATGAAGGTGTAGCATATCGCTGAAACGCGTTGTCTGCGACAGTGTTAGTTTTTCACCAGCCATTTGAATGTAGTTTTTGTTAATGCAGTTAACAATAAAAATGTTGGATTTTTATACATATAAAATAATCAAGAAAAAATCTTTTTTGTCCACCGGGATCTGCTGGAACCTTTGTAACTGGTTCACATTTGGCTCTTGCAAGGGTCATCACCCTGCTCCGTGTGGCTTCTTAGAACATATCTGCTACATGAGGGATCTCTACTACTAGTAAGCTAGACTGTTTTTTTTCTTCTAGATAATATCTATGCTCATATGAGGTTTCAATAATGTTAAGATCAAAGTGGTATATACTGTTGCATAAATGCATCAAATAAGATGTAAGATTAAATATCATATACTATAGGCAGCAATGTAAAGCAATTAGAAAATAATTAGAAAACAGTTTGAGAATTACCTATGCATTTTCTCCTACTAGAATGATGCCAGACCTTGACGCGTATTTCAACTCTAGCCTTCGTAATCTCTTCCTGCTATGCTTTGCCACCATCTCATTGTGTTCCTCATTTGTTTCTATTTTTTCATATGTAACGTGATACAATTAATAGTAAAATAACTTAGTGTTACTGTTTTGTGGCTATATGTCCTTTTGAGAATGTTATTTTACAAATAGATTTGCATTTGGGTTTTATTAAACTTTGTCTACCCTTTGTCTTGTAGAGTTTGCTTGCAATAAACTACAGTACAGGTTTCTTGATGTTCTTTTGTCCTCATTCCGTCACACAAATTTTATGACTATCTGTAATCATTTCCTGAACTCCCCTAAAGCTAATTTAAGCTCAAATCTAAAAACAAAAAAAGAAAAAACTAAAATGATTAAAACAGAGATAGGCATCATTCACACATCATTACTTTTTGATCAGTATTTGTATGCCAAAGCAAAGAGTGGAATGTACAGGAAAAGCTATAATGGAAAGATTGAAACCTGTCCGGTGTTTTGGAGACACTCCTGGTTTTGGCATACAAAAACTCATCTGAAATATTAATGCGTGAATGAGGCCTTTGATTTCAGATTTTCTTTAAGATAGATCAAAGTATGGCCACTGAAAGAGCTTGTCTTACGGAATGAAGAGAGAAAACCTGGCCAGCCAACATTGTAGCATATTACATGTTAGCTCTTCAAGACAAACAGAAGCAATCGAAAATCTGTTTTACTTGCCTAAGTGTATGCAATATAATAAAAATTGTCGCATGGGAATACATAGCCTTTGAGAATTGTTGGTAATTTTAAAGTCGATGCACAAAAAATACAAAATAATAGAACACCTGCAATTCTTTACTGACTGTGCTAATTATCCTGTTATTATAGGAAACATGAAAATTACCGTAGAAAAACAGGGTGGAGGAGTTGGTTAGCACTACCAATCAATAAAAATATATCATTATATGTTCATAGGGTTGAATAGAACTCAAAAGAACAGCAATTCTGTCATTCTAATTTACAATACACTATAGTAGGTAGCACAGAACACAGCTGTTAAAAAAATCAGGAAACAGCAGCAATAAAGTGATGAATTAAATTTAAACATATTTATCGGAGAACATAGCATATTCTGTTCCTTTTTGTTTAAAAGTTTTAAAATGACGTAACAAAACTCCAAAAATGTAAAACTTTTTAGACTATATAATTCAATTATCATATAAGACAACAATCTCAGACTTACGGGGGCTTTACACGCTACGACATCGCTAATGCGAACTCGTTGGGGTCACGGAATTGGTGACGCACATCCGGCCGCATTAGCAATGCCGTTGCGTGTGACACCTAGGAGCGATTTTGCATCATTGCAAAAACGTGCAAAATCGCTCATCGGTGACATGGGGGTCCATTCTCAAAAATCATTACTGCAACAGTAACGAAGTTTTTCCTCGTTCCTGCGGCAGCACACATCGCTCCGTGTGACGCCGTAGGAACGAGCAACCTCTCCTTACCTGCCTCCCAGTTGCTATGCGGAAGGAAGGAGGTGGGCGGGATGTTCGTCTCGCTCATCTCCGCCCCTCCGCTTCTATTGGGCGGCGGTTCAGTGACGCAGCTGTGACGTCGCTGTGATGCTGAACAAACCGCCTCCTTAGAAAGGAGGCGGTTCGCCGGTCACAGCGACGTCGTCGGGCAGGTAAGTATGTGTGACATGTCTGGGCGATGTTGTGCGACACGGGCAGCGATTTGCCCGTGTCGCACAACAGATGGGGGCGAGTACCCACGCTAGCGATATTGGTACGGATATAGCAGCGTGTAAAGTGGCCTTTAGACTTTTTGTAGATATACAGCAAATTATTAAATTATTTTATCAACTTTAGAGCAGATTAAACATTTTTTCAATGCACATCTGCACTCTGGACAGTATACTTTTTCTTGCTGCACGTTGTGGAATATGGTAGATGACACGTTTGCACAAGCATCTGTGATATGTCGTCGTAGGTCCTGCAATATTGGTGGAGGGGTCGCATACACCTGCTGTTTGATGTGACCTCACAGAAAGAAGATCAGTGGGGTCAGGTCAGGTGAGAGTGGAACCCACTCCACGCAGCCAACATACCCAATGACTTGTAGGAAGGTCTCCATGAGGTATCGCTTCACGTCCGCAGCCTTGTGAGTTTTACGCGTTTTAATCATAGCATTTCTGTATGCAAGGTGTTCCATTCGTATTGAATTGATGATGCCCTACAACTTTGTAATTCCCTTTTTATCACTATCTCGTTCCGTTTTAAAGATAATGCTAACTCCGTTGTGTTCCACCAGGTGGCGCAATAGGTGGTTTCATTGTGTAGTGCATGGCTACTTTACTATACCTAGACACCACTTCTATGCCAATAGCTGACGCAAGTTAATAGCGGTGGACAGGATATGGGTGGACACACTGTATATATATATATATATATATATATGTATATATATATATATATATATATATATATATATACACACAAACACACATATACTTGAAAGGTTTTATGTTGACTGTTTGTAAATGACACCAGATTAAGAAGTGAAACTCTATATAGAAACAGACATGTTAAAGTTTTACACATATGGTGATAAAAGAAATCCGCTTAGTACTATCCCTGAACAAACAATTAGCAAAAGAGAAGTCAAGGATGAGTTACCAAGAGCTAATTAATGAAAATAGATATGCTAATTACTAATAGCACAGCAAACCTGTAGACCCATGAACTGTAGGTAGTAGAGCTATTCAATAGAGGCAACAGCTCATGCTGGCTTGTTTTAGGATGCCTAATGGATGCCATAAATCAAAGGGCCTGTCAGCAAGAAAGGTCCTCTTTAAACTTATGAGTATATCTTCAATACCTTTTTTCATGAATTAAAAAAAAACATACATACTTGACATGCTACAAGGAAGTATTTTTATTACAATTGTTTAATTAATAGTGTTATCCCACAATCCTTTATAGCCTGTAAAAACAGCTCTGCACATTGGGAGGCAGTAAAATACCATTAAAAGGATATATTCAAATTGTCCCTCCAGTGAGGAAGGAGACAAACTCTAGCGCCACCTACTGGAAGTAGCAATCCTAAAAAGTCAAAAGTGGCTTTTTAAACAAGCCTTTTCATAAGACTTAGGGGCACTTTGCACATGACGACATTGCAAGCTGATGCTTGCAATGCCAAGCGCGATAGTCCCCGCCCCCGTTGCAGCTGTGATATCATGGTGATAGCTGCCGTAGCGAACATTATCGCTATGGCAGCTTCACATGCACTCACCTGCCCTGCGACGTCGCTCTGGCTGGCAAACCGCCTCCTTATTAAGGGGGCGGGTCATACGGCGTCATAGCAACGTCACACGGCATTCGGCCAATAGAAGCGGAGGGGCGGAGATGAGCGGGACGTGTTAGGTTGACCTAACGGTCACAACTTTTGCCAGTGATGACCTAATGCAGTGGGAGTCCCGGTAACCCCCCCTGCTTCCCGGTAACCCCCCCTGATGTGCGCTCCAAAAAGAACAGTATTGATTTGTTTTGATACACAGGGTTATACAAAAACCAATTAGGGCGTAACTGTGTAACATACATATTCATTAGTCTACATTCATCATAGGCGTGGATTACATGTTCCCAGCAAGAGAAATTAACATGATGACTTTTATTCCCAAGACCGTCTGTTACCCATAACAAGGTGTTTTTCTCTCTCTTCTAAGTCAAAACATTCCAAGTCCTTGAGACTTTCTCAAAGTCTTTTACGTAAACAAGTCTGGTTGTGCTCTTTGCAAAAGGAGAATGAATTTCTATGATTTTTCCTAACCAGTGAAAAGTTAACTCTTTCCCCACAGACGTAAACATCCCGCCCACCTCCATCCTTCCGCATAGCCGGCGTGAGCCGCAGGACGCAGGTAAGGTGACGCTCCTCGCTCCTGCGGCTTCACACACAGCGATGTGTGCTGCGGCAGGAACGAGGAACAACATCGTAACATCGGTCCTTCCGAAATTATGGAAATGACCGACGCTACACTGATGATATGATTTGGACGTTTTTGCGCTCCTTAATCGTATCAAAAAGGATTTACACATTACAATATCAACTGCGATGCCGGATGTGCGTCACTTTCGATTTGACCCCACCGACATCGCAGCTGCGATGTCGTAGTGTGCAAAGTGCCCCTTAGGATTTATTGCGAGATCAGAATCCCAATTTGCAGACACGTTTTTTCGGGGTGATTGCCCCTCGTCAGTGCAAAGTGTGGGTATCTGATCTGGCTTATAAGAAGCTATGTAGAGACCACAGGAAGACTATTCTCCATATGGAGACCTGACAACCAGTCGGATATAGAAACTTTCCTGGTCAATTTTCTATTTAATTGCAAGTATTATTGCTAGGAATATGTTTTTCAATAGTACATTTCATTGAAAATGTTGACCTTCTGTATTATGTAGCTTTTAAAGGACTATTCAGTGAAAATAAATTATTGTCTATTCACTGCCTAGGTTAGAACTAGTATATCATTAGGGTCTTTCTTCTGATATAAAAAAGCAAAAAGAAAATATCATTACTTACAGCAAGATGGAATTGCAGCTGTATATTGCTCAGGCCAAAAGACTACTACTACTCCAGCAGGATACAGCTAAACCCCCACTAGGTGGAGGCAACACAGGTGCAGGTGGAGCCATTCACACGCACTTCCAAATATGGAGGAGGTGATGGCTGGATGGTAAAACTGCACACTGGTGGCTTGCATAGAGCACTGTTCACACTAGCAGACGCACAGTCACAAACCCGCAGCCTATTAGGTGACGCCCATACTATTAGATGAATATCTATATATATCTATCTATATATATATCTATATCTTTCTTCTGATACCACAAACATAGGTCACCAAAATAAGGCAATTTATATATGTTAGATTTCAGCAATTGTGTGCATGCTTGATTGACACTCTAGCCATTCTCAATAGGACTGCCAAGTGTTGCTTTCGGCTCTTTTTGCCAGTTCCTTAAGGAATGAATATAGAAATAATCAGGCAAGAGCAGTACTACTCCATAGTAACAGGGATAAAGGTGATTCTGTAGCACCCCTAAGGTATCAGGTGCCACAAAATGTAACATGTGGAAACCCAAACCCCGGAATATCTGTGCCAGTCAACACACCAGCATCTTCAGGCCATACACAATCCCACCACCAGACTGGGAGACTGCCTAGCAACAGGTGCTCTGATTGGATAGTTGCCACCCAATCTGTAGGGAGAGACCCAGCGAGGGGGATGGGCCAGTAGTCAGTTGGGAAGTTGGCAGAAGGAAGGGAAGCAGAGGACAGTGTGTAGTGTGAGGAAGTAGTGTGTGGAGGAAGTCAAGGAGAGTTGAGAGTGAAAGTGCAGAAAGAAGGGAAAAGACCTGAAGTAACAATGGAATGCTGTAACAGGAGTGAGGGACTGTGCTGTAAGGAACCAAGTCTCCAGGAACCGTGAGTTGCCTGTGGAAGTATAATACTCCAGGGACCATGGGGTGCCTGTGGAAGTATAAAACCAAGGCTCATAGGACTCAGCACAAGGCAGGGAGCAAACCCTAGGGCAGCGGGACACTTTATGGTCAACTGTTAATTCTGCAAGGTGAGGGAATCTCCAGGGTCCCTCACCAGCCCAAAGAGTCTGAAGAGTCAGCAGCAAAGAGGGGACCGGGGATTGCACCCCTTAAATAGTTCATGCTGCCTGCAATAGGACCAAGACTGAAATGGATAGGTTCCCCAGAAGCTCTAGGCCACAGGAGCCCAATACTAACAGGTGTGCACAGAAAAAAGGTAACCCAAGTCACAGCTGGCATGGAGAACAAGGGGAGCGGGAACACCTGTAACCGGCACCAGCGGGTCCATGTACCAGCCGCAAGTAAAAGGCAAGTTGAAACTGCAATACCGGTGTGAACTGTTTCCTTCTCGCCTCCATACCTGTACATTGACTGCCCCCTACCATTGCCCCCTTATCATCCACTGTTGGGGCCTGGCCCTGCTTGCGGAGGGCCCAAAACACCTAAGTTTCACTACTCCATCAGCCCCATCAGGACCCTGAAGCGACGGCCTCAATAACCTGGCTGCACATCTTTTATTTTTATTTCCTTTTTATTTTTCCCCCCTTTTTATCAGACCGACCCCCAGGGTAACGGGACCCAGCATCGGCCGCAACCATGACTGTTACCCCCCTGCGCAACGCACTTCCAATACCGAGTAACCCACAGCCCTTGGGGCGTCACAGTTCCCATTCTGGCAATGAGTGGGAGACCATTTCTAGACAGGATCAGCTAAGATCCTGCTAAGCAAAACGCAATATATAAGTATTAGTGATGAGCGAGCATGCTTGTTACTACTCGGTACTCGCACGAGTATCACTGTACTCGGGCTACTCGGCGGGGACCGAGTAATCTCGCGATACTCGTGCTGTACTCATGGTCTTCATCCCTGCATGTTGGCGCTCTTTTGAGAGCCAGCCCTCATGCAGGGATTGGCTGGCAGACCACTGCAATGCCACAGCCCTGTTAGTTGTGGAATTGCAGTGATTGGCCGGCCCGCACAGCGTGACCGAGCCTTTATACCGGCCGGCGCGCTGTGCTCTGCTCACAGCCATCCAGACAGTCAGTGCAGGGAGAGTGTCGCTGCTTCAGGGAAAGGTTTGCGGCCCTTTATAGCTATTTCCGTAGCAGGGCTGCAAACAGTGTGACCAAAAGTCCTTCTCAGGACTATTGTAGTTGTATACAGGCAGGCAGGGTATAGCCAGGTCGGAGTACAGTAGCAGAGTCCTTCTCAGGACTATTGTTGCTGTATACAGGCAGGGTATAGCCAGGTCGGAATACAGGCTGGTGACCAGAAGAGTCCTTGTCAGGACTATTGTAGCAGTATACAGGCAGGCAGGCAGGCAGGCAGGGTATATAGCCATTCCTAGTGATGACCGTATACCAGCCTTCATCATATCTGGGGCTGGTGTACACAGTCTAAAACAGTCCAGATAGTGTCAGACTTCTCAGTAATTGTCGCTCCTAAAAACCTGTTAGGTTCTTATTGCGTCCGTGTTTGCATTTAAAAACCGCACGTGTGTGCCTGTCGGTGGCAGCGTACAGGTGCACGTTTTGCACAAACTATTATATAACGCACAAGTCTAGTGAATAATACACGTCAGTCAGCAGTGTCTGATAGTGTCAGACTTCTCAGTAATTGTCGCTCCTAAAAACCTGTTAGGTTCTTATTGCGTCCGTGCTTGCATTTAAAAACCGCACGTGTGTGCCTGTCGGTGGCAGCGTACAGGTGCACGTTTTTCACAAACTATTATATAACGCACAAGTCTAGTGAATAATACACGTCAGTCAGCAGTGTCTGATAGTGTCAGACTTCTCAGTAATTGTCGCTCCTAAAAACCTGTTAGGTTCTTATTGCGTCCGTGCTTGCATTTAAAAACCGCACGTGTGTGCCTGTCGGTGGCAGCGTACAGGTGCACGTTTTGCACAAACTATTATATAACGCACAAGTCTAGTGAATAATACACGTCAGTCAGCAGTGTCTGATAGTGTCAGACTTCTCAGTAATTGTCGCTCCTAAAAACCTGTTAGGTTCTTATTGCGTCCGTGCTTGCATTTAAAAACCGCACGTGTGTGCCTGTCGGTGGCAGCGTACAGGTGCACTTGTGTGCGTTTTTCACAAACTATTATATAACGCACAAGTGTAGTGTATAATACACGTCAGTCAGCAGTGGCTGATAGTGTCAGACTTCTCAGTAATTGTCGCTCCTAAAAACCTGTTAGGTTCTTATTGCGTCCGTGCTTGCATTTAAAAACCGCACGTGTGTGCCTGTCGGTGGCAGCGTACAGGTGCACGTTTTTCACAAACTATTATATAACGCACAAGTCTAGTGAATAATACACGTCAGTCAGCAGTGTCTGATAGTGTCAGACTTCTCAGTAATTGTTGCTCCTAAAAACCTGTTAGGTTCTTATTGCGTCCGTGCTTGCATTTAAAAACCGCACGTGTGTGCCTGTCGGTGGCAGCGTACAGGTGCACGTTTTGCACAAACTATTATATAACGCACAAGTCTAGTGAATAATACACGTCAGTCAGCAGTGTCTGATAGTGTCAGACTTCTCAGTAATTGTCGCTCCTAAAAACCTGTTAGGTTCTTATTGCGTCCGTGCTTGCATTTAAAAACCGCACGTGTGTGCCTGTCGGTGGCAGCGTACAGGTGCACTTGTGTGCGTTTTTCACAAACTATTATATAACGCACAAGTGTAGTGTATAATACACGTCAGTCAGCAGTGGCTGATAGTGTCAGACTTCTCAGTAATTGTCGCTCCTAAAAACCTGATAGGTTCTTATTGCGTCCATGCTTGCATTTAAAAACCGCACGTGTGTGCCTGTCGGTGGCAGCGTCAAGCTCCATATTGTTCCTGGATAGAGATGTGCATGAGGGCCTCAAAACATTGTTCCCATTGCAAAGGAGCGGGTCTCCTGTCGTAATGCCCATTCTGAAAGAATGGGCGAAAAAATTTACCACTGGGGTATACCTGAAACAACGGCCTAACTATTGTAACGGTCATCATGATGGCGCATGAGGAGAAGGAGGAGCAGTCCAGCGATTAGCCAAAGTCCAGAAGTGTGTTACCATGGGTGAGTGGAGGTACATGGCAAAATCCCGTTACAAACTTTAAATTCCGCTGTCATTTGCTGGTGGTGTGGTGAAGTCTGGCCCAATCCAACCCTTGTTCATCTTGATCAGAGTCAGCCTGTCAGCATTTACAGTTGACAGGCGGGTGCGTTTATCTGTAATGATTCCACCTGCAGCACTAAAAACACGCTCTGACAAAACGCTAGCGGCAGGGCAGGCCAGGACTTCCAAAACGTAGAGAGCCAATTCATGCCACGTGTCCAGCTTGGATACCCATTAATTGTAAGGCACAGAGGAATGTCGGAGTACAGTTGTTTGATCTGCAAGGTACTCCTTGAGCATCTGGGCAAACTTAGGATTTCTTGTGGCACTACCCCGCACCTCAGGGGCTGTGGTATGTGAGGGGCTGAGAAAACTGTCCCACATCTTAAAGACTGTTCCCCTACCTCTGGCGGATTGGACTTGTGCCCCTCTCGGCTGTATGCCTTGGTTGTCCACTGATTCCTGACCTATGCCGCTAGCGTTTTGTGAGGGGAATGCTTTGCCTACTTCCGTGACTATGGCTTTCTGGAACTGCTGCATTTTTCCTGACCTCTCCGCCTCGGGAAAAAGAGACATAAAGTTCTCCTTTTAGCGTGGGTCTAACAGTGTTACCAACCAGTAATGATTGTCGGCCAAGATGTTCTTAACGCGAGGGTCACGAGACAGGCAGCTTACCATAAAGTCAGCCATGTGTGCCAGACTCTTAACAGCCATCACTTCAGTATCCTGACCAACACGATGACTGAACATGCTGTCCTCCTCCTCCTCCTCCTTATCATCTACCCTGTCCTCTGGCCAGCCACGCTGAACCGAGGATATGACTGCATGTCATATCCTCAATTTGGCCAGAGAGTTGCTCCATGTCTTCATCCTCCTCCTCGTCATAGTCCTCCACTGCACGTTATGATGAGACGAGGCTGGGCTGTGTGTTATCACCCACACCCACTACTGTTTCTTGCTCAAACTCATCGCGCTCCGCCTGCAATGCATCATGGTTGTTTTTTGAGCAGAGACCATTTTAGAAGGCAGAGAAGCGGTATGGTGACGCTAATAATGTCGTCATCGCCGCTCACCATCTTGGTGGAGTCCTCAAAGTTTTGGCGGATGGAACATAGGTTGGACATCCATCTCCACTCCTCAGGAGTTATGTGTGGAGTTTGACCCATTTCCTGACGGCTTAGGTGATGCAGGTACTCAACAACTGCCCTCTTCTGCTCACATATCCTGACCAACATGTGCAGAGTTGAATTCCAACGCGTGGGGACATCACACACGAGTCTGTGAGCCGGAAGATGCAAATGGCGCTGAAAGCCGGCAAGGCCGGCTGAAGCAGTAGGTCACTTTCGAAAATGTGCAGACAGGCGGCGAACGTTTACCAGAAGATCAGACAGCTCTGGGTATGACTTTAGAAACCGCTGAACCACGAGGTTGAGCACATGGGCCACGCATGGAACATGTGTCAGCTGGCCTCGCCTCAAAGCCGCCACCAGGTTCTGGCCATTGTCACACACGACCTTTCCTGGCTTTAGGTTCAGAGGTGTGAGCCAGTGATCTGCCTGCTGTTTCAGAGCTGTCCACACCTCTTCTGCATTGTAGGGTTGTCACCTATGCAGATTAGCTTCAGCACAGCCTGTTGCCGCTTCGCCGAGGCAGTGCTGCAGTGCTTCTGTGTCGCCCTGGACAAGCCAGGGGCCACAGAGCACAACACTTACACACCCCACACTCCCTGCAGGCATATCATAGTCAAAACACAAAATCCTTGCTGCCTTCCCCAGGGGCTGTTGTCCACACCAGGGGATGGAGCCAGGCGGTTGGTCTCCACCCACCAAGGAGGAGGGAAAACACAGGCAGTGAGAGTTAAGCTAAGGAAGTGGAAGGCAGAAAGTAGTAGAGAGGAGAAAAGTGACAGCAAAGAGCCTGAAGTTGGTCCGGGTGTGTGGCCCGGACAGGACAGCAAGGTTGGTAGGATGTGGTGACCGTCTGCAGTGGAGGCCGATTGGAGTCTGCCGTAAGGACCGTGGACGGGTGGTGATCCGGCCGTACCGGACCGGTATACAAAGAGAAGCCAGCACCATTGGCAGGGGCCTTTCGGATCCCGGCAAGGCTTGGTGTCACCGTGAATTTGCCAAATCCGTTAGTGAAGGGGACCTCAGGGTTTCCAAACAGCCAAGTCACGATAGAAGGCAACCGTCCAACCGTGAAGGGGAGACACCGCCACCGCCAAGGGCAACCGTCTCCCAGGGCCAGCGCCTGTGGGCAAAAGGGGCTCCTCCGGCCCATATCCAGGTCGGTGAACGGGTTACCGGTGGGAAACCATCACTACCAACACTGAACTTAGGTGCAGGGAGAGACAGTCATCACTAACCTGCAGGGAGGAACAACCGCAGCCGTCTGAGGGACCCGTCCATCCAGCCACTTGTTTTACCGTGAACTGTGTCATCATCATTGGGCTGAGTGAGTACCTCCGTGCCGTGCGGCACAGCGCTGCCCCTGCGACCCTGCACCTCATCAGGCCCCGCAACCCGCCTGTCATCCATCTCTACCCCATCACCGGGCCCTGGAACAACCAACCCCCCTACCCACGGAGGGGAGAAATAACAACAAAGCTGCTCCCTGTCACAGGCTCCCGGGATCCCCGTCCAGAGCAGCGGTGGTGTCCACACAATCACCACAACCGTGGGTGGCGTCACAGACAATATCCCCAAAACCCAAACGACCCCTTTTCACTCACGGGCGATGAGCGCCGCTCGAGTCCCCGGGATCCGGCCATCGCTCGAGCCACCGAGCAGCAGCAGCCGTAGAGCAGCGGCAGCCGGACCCAAGCAGTGGGAGAGCGCAGCGTCCCCTCCTCCGCCCGCGACACTTCCAGCTTGGGACTGGTGTGTAGGGTAAAGTGGATGAGGATGCGCAGGAGGAGGAGGAGGCTGAGGAGCACGACATTCCGGAGCTGTAGAGTGTGGGTGAAACCCTGACTGAGGTAGGGCCTGCAAAACTTGGTGTGTGAAGGACGTGTTCCGTCCCTCGCTCAGACTGGGTCCCAGCTTCCACAATATTAACCCAGTGTGACGTCAACGAGATGTAGCGGCCTTGCCCACATGCACTTGTCCACGTGTCTGTGGTTAGGTGGACTTTGGCTGAAACAGCGTTGTTCAGGGCACGTGTGATGTTTTGTGACACGTGGTTATGCAATGCGGGGACGGCACACCGGGAGAAATAGTGGCGGCTGGGGACCGAGTAATGTGGGACAGCTGCCACCATCAGGTCCGCGGAATGCTTCTGTCTCAACCAGCCTAAAAGGCAACATTTCCAGCGCAAGCAGTCGCGAAATGTTAGCATTTAGAAGTGTGGCATGTGGGGCGTTGGCAGTGTATTTGCACCTGCGTTCAAAGGTTTGCTGAATGGATAACTGAACGCTGCGCTGGGACAAGGACGTGCTTGATGATGGTGTTATTTCTGCGTGGGCAACTGCAGGTGCAGGGCCGGAGGAGGCTTGTTCGTGGGCAGCATGGACAGGGGATTGGCTCGCATGCACAACAAGCGAAGACGTAGCAGTGACATCAGCAAGCACTGCTCCTCGACTCTGTTGTACATCCACAAAGTCGGGGTGCTTGGCTGACATGTGCCTGATCATGCTGGTGGTGTCAGGCTGCTAGTTTTGGTACCCCTGCTGATGCTGAAACGGCAGGTGTTGCAAATGGCCTTTTTAGAATCATCTGGAGCCAACTTATAAAACTGCCAGACTCGGAAGACCTAACATTTGTACAGGCACCTTGTGTCGTGTTGTTCCGGGGAACAGTTGCCTGACGTCTGCCTGGGGCCACCACCCCTGCTTCTTACTGCCTGTTGGGATGCTACGCCTCCCTCCCCCTGTGCACTGCTGTCCTCGCTCTGCATAGCATCCTGCCAGGTTGGGTCAGTTACTGGATCATCCACCACGTCTTCCTCTTCCGCACCCTGCTCCTCCTCCTCCTGACTTCCTGACAATTGTGTCTCATCATCGTCCACCCCTTGTTGAGACACGTTGCCAACTTCGTGAGAACGTGGCTGCTCAAATATTTGGGCATCTGTACATACGATCTCCTCATGACCCACTTCAACATGAGCTGACGAGAGGCCAGAATGTGCGAATTGAAACGTGAACAGCTCTTCCGAGTGTCCAAGTGTGGGATCATTAATGTCCGAGGACGTGTACTCAGCCTTGTGGTAGGAAGGAGGATCAGGTTCTGAAATGTGCGGTGCAGTATCACGGCTACTGACACTTGACCGTGTGGAAGACAGAGTGTTTGTGGTGGTGCCAATCTGACTGGAAGCATTATCCGCTATCCAACTA